>NW_009943155.1:135627-135982 GCF_000696875.1 Nestor notabilis | reverse complement strand
CCCAAACCCTCTGGCTCCCAGGGCTGGGGCGCGACGAGGAGGGCGAGATCTATTGCAGCTCCGGGGGCTGAGAGAGGGTTTTTGGGGAGGGCAAAGGCGTGAACCCGAAGATTATCCTGTTGCTGGAGAGTTTAATATGGGAACGGGTGGGGAAGGAGAAGGACTCGAAGGGAAGTAATTCCTAAAATGTGCGGGGAGAGCTTGGGTGGGGTGTCATACGCTTGTTTATTTTGTACTTGTTGGGAAGGGATGGGGAGGGGGTTAAATGCTTTTGTAGCCGCGCCTGGGATATTTTTTTCGGAAGAATAGTGTGTCTGACCGCTGGACCGGCTGGGGGAAGCGGCGGGGGAAGGCG
>NW_009943155.1:99905-135610 GCF_000696875.1 Nestor notabilis | reverse complement strand
GGGTTAAAACCAAAAAGGGGCGAGTGGTTTTAGGTGCAGAATACACATGCGAGGCAGAGCGAGCCGAGTTCTTCAACCTCAGTTTTGTCTGGTGGGTTTTGTTTTTTAAGTTAGGCTTAGTTTAGTCTCTTGGTATGTTTGCAGAGCACTTATTCGGGGAGCATTTTTGTCTTTGCGATAGGTCTGAAAAAGCCTTAGTCGTGTATGTGCTGTTTTTTTCTCGGTCCCTTCGCGTTGGGGAAAAAAAAAAAAGCCTTTTTTTTGGGGGGGGGGTGGGGAGGGAAGAAGGAAGAGGAAATGAAGATTGTAAGCGTGTTTGCTGGCTGGCTGCGGAGTCGGGTGTATCTCAGTTGCCTGCTCAAGTAACGTTGGGACTACAGATAAGTGGCTTCTAAGCGCAAAATGTATATGAACAAAAGGTGGAAAGACTTAAACTTTGTAGGGAGGAAAGTGTTAAGCTGACGGTCAGGGCACGCTTTTGAGAGCACTGCCGGAGCAGATCTGATAGACAGTAGCTACGTGCCCCTGCTTCAAACTAATGGGGATGGAGAAAAAGAAACTGATGGGGAAAATAACCCCTTCCAATTTGCAGGAATGATACCATGTAAAATATATCGTATCGGAGAGAGGAACTGTGCTCTGCAGACAATTTGTGGGCTGGCAAAACCCTGAAGTGCCTGCTTGCGTCCCGTGATATGACTAGCTCATTTCTGCAGGGCTCATCAGGTACAGACTCTGCTTCCTTCCTGGGATGGTGCAGCTGGCGTTTGATTTCCTCCATGGATGGGAGAGGAGGAGTCCTGTGCAGTTTTTTTCCCTGAGATGATTGCATTTTCTTTGGCCTTGCTGTACCCTGCCTCATTAGTAGGAACTGCATCTATATTTATTTACCATTATACTGTGTCCCTTGGGATGTGGGGTGTAGTTTGGAGTAGGTATATATGGATTTATCACTCTTAAGGTTCTTTTTTTTTCTCCCATCAAGCTAGGACCAAATCTGTCAACAGCAGAGAACAAACTTAATTTATTTCTGTGTTGTACATCTCCCTTTTTGCCATTTCTCTTCCAAATTGCTAAGAAAACATCTCCGAGATGTGGATGGGAGAAGGAAGTAGGGGAGAAGTGAGAAAGGGATGGAATATGTTATTTGTGCAGGGATGCATTTGTTATCTGCATGTTCTGGGAGTACTGGGCTTTGCGAAAGAGCAAGATTTTGATACTGCCTCTGAAAACTGGGGTTTGGGAATGCTGTTTTCCCTCACATGAAGCTGCTTCTTCAGCCCCACAACAGCCACAACTTTTTCTGTATGGTTGACAGAATTGTCTAACGAGCCTGGGCATGAGACTAGGAACAAGGAACTTGTGTTTTACTCAGCAATGTCTGTTCTTCCTCCTATCGTTCCTTTAGCACCAGTGCAAGCACCAGAACAGGCATCAGCATTTTTACTCCTGTGTCATCCAGCTGTTCAGAGCAGGTCTAGACGACATTGTGGTATGCAGACTGCCAGCTGTGTTACAGGAATGCTACCTTAGGTGAAACTGCAGGATTTTTAAAGAGTGGTAAGGAAATCTTGAAGAAAATCCTGTGTGGATGAGGCCTGCTTATCTCAACTACTTTGCTGAGCGGTCTGGAGCAGTTCCTCTCTATTTGTTGACCTTTCTAGAAAACGTGCAGCTCTCTAGCAGCGTGATTCTGATAATTCCACACAGTCAGTAACCGGTGTCAGCTGCAGAAAGCTTACTTCTGAGGCAGATTCTGTGTGGGTCTTGCTGGTCTGTTTTGAAAAGGATATTAAAAGTTCATAGCAGTCCCGTGTTTTGAAAATTAAATTGTTAGGAAGTGTTTACTTTATAGCAGTAATCCATAAATTCATGGAAGTGTTTGCTATGGGTTTTTTCATTGGTATCTGGAGCTGGGAAATCGGTGGGGTCCAGACATTCACTTTAGAGTGAATTTTATTTTTAATCAGATATTTTTTTAATAAGCATGAATTTCAAGAATTGTTCTATCATTAACTCTTAGGGCTTCCATTTTTTGCTGGTATGTCAGTGGGGCAGTGGTGAAATTTGGGTCTTTTGGATATGAAGTTTGGGTGGAGAACTGAAAGAATTAATGAAACCGAAACGTGAGAAAGGAAGAATGCTGTGCTGTCCCTTTCATAAAGGGATCTCGGAAGATGTTTGGTTGTATATGTTAGAAAATAAACTAATTTGCATGAAACAACAGCACATTTTAATCTAAAGAAAGCAACTTGTGCTTTACAGGGATTTCTGTGCAGAGCTTTTAGGGACACTAAAGAATTAACAGTGTTGGGATCTATGGCAAGTATTTTTTATCTTCTGCAAAGTTTAGGATTTGAAATCAAACACTTGAAAGGAACCTGTCAGCTTAAGAATCCTGCTGCACAAACCCTATGCTGTTGTTTCTCCTATTGATAACTTCATGCAGCTTTGACACTTCCACTAAAGTCACTGAAGTCAATTTCACTTTAAACTGATTTTAATGGAGCAGGCATTGGATTCTGCATACATGTCCTCGTGGGATTGGGCTTTAATTATACCTACTGATAATATGATCTTGTGGGTTGTCAATGAAGTGAGACCGATGTCATGATTATAGTAGGATTTTTAGGAGCTGATGAGAAGAATTAAAATTTTTTTTCATTAACTCACATCCCTAACATTGATTTTGTGTAGAATACTACTAATCAACTGTATTTTGTCATTCTGATATTCCTGTATTGACTAAAGCTTTCTTCTGACATGTAGAAAATTAGGATGGCTGGATAGCAAAGTATACTAAGAGTTCACATTTGAACACTCACGCATGCAAACTGATTCTTTGTTAGCAATGAATGCAATTTCCAGTGTTAATGCTAAAGATAAGTGTTTTGACAAATGCTTTTAATTTGGGGAACAATACAAGCAAGAATAACAGGATATGAAAAGAAAGTGTTATTTGTCATTTCGCAGGTGGCAAACCAAGGTGTAGAGGGATTAACTTACCTGGGTTCTGACGTGGAGTCTGCGGCACGACTAGTCATCGCTCTGTGATCTCAAGGGTTTGTCAGGGCTTTAATCAGAGGCTTTCTTCCTTCCCTCATTAATTGGCTAACTTCCACATTTTGAAAACAACATCTTGAGATAATTTTTCTTTCCTTCACTTTCAAACTTTATAGCCTGAAGTTTGGGTTGTTTTTTTTTTTGGGGGGGGGTTCATTTTTCAGTCAAGCCTTGAAAACACAAGGTTGGAAAGCTTCTCCTGAACAGCACCTCCCTGACATATGATACTATCTTGAAACAGCCTCTGACAAGTGAACCCTCTCATTGAAATCATGTGAGGAATTTTATTACTCAACTCTGAAGATCTTCTGGGGGAAAGGAGGTTGCAAACTATTAACTATGTGGTCTTCGTTGCAAGTTGGCACATAAAATGTTCTTATGTATTGAGGCAGTCACGTGGGCCACAGCCAGAAGCAGAGAATCAGCTTTGTAGTTTCTGACCGACTGAAAATTTCATCCTGTAACTGTGAGAAATGCATTTCTTTTTGTATTGTGCCTGCTAAAAGGAGATGCATTCACTTGAAATCTGGTCTTTAAACATGGTATTGTTTGATTTCCTTCTCTCTCCTCTTACTCGACTGGGTGCTTACATGGGGTTAGCCTGTGACCATAAAAGCATGAGGAGAAGCTTTTATGATAGATAAACTTTAAAAGTATATTGTGTTCGGGATACTTCTGCTCTTTGCTGTTGTAGTCAGGTTTACCAACAGCTTGGGGCTTATGCAGGCTGCTGCTGAGCAAAGTGCTCGTTTCACAGTTATGAAACTGCTGCTGTGACAATTACTGCATTGTAAAGCCTAACCTAATCAGAAGTGATCGATTTATGGCCACAACTGGTGTGGTGTGCAAGTGGAGTATGGCTTTGACGCGTTACATCTGGTTCATTATGGCTCAGCCACTGTCCTTCTCCTTTACTATTCTATGATAAAATAATACTTTCTACCTTCATTTGTAGCTATTTAAGTGCTTTACAGAGGTATCAGTATTTTACAACTAGAGAAACTGAGGTATAAGGGCCAAGTGGTACCTAAGTCAATGAAACTTTTTTTACAGTGATGGGAGGATTTCTCATGTTCCATTGACTTCCGTGGTTTGACACTTGTCATCCTTGCTTATTCAGTTAACTTTGTTGCTTTTAAATCTGTTAGATTCCCTGCCTCTCCATCATACCAAAAGCAACACAGGGTAAACTTTCTACCAGGCTTTAAGGGATGCCCCTTTTTCTTCCAAGGCTTTTCTTCTTTTTCAATTAATAGGAGTTTTTCAGCATTGGACTTCAGCTCTGTCTCGGGAATGCACATGCGTGTTTGTTACTTGGTTTGATTCAGCACTATGTTAATGGAGACACCAAAAGGCTGAACAGTTAGTGTTTTAAATCACTTTTTTAAGAATTAAAAAAATAATCTATGGCTGGTGGTTCTATCCATCTGTGTGCAGATTTCCCTTTCCCAGTTCTTAATCAAAGCTGCATGCAGAGTCTGAAGTTAAAAACTGCTCTTAAAGCTGGGAACTACTGGAGCACAGTGCTTCTGACAAAGTGCATTCTGCTTTATCTTGCCTGTGCAGCCAACTAGAAGGTCAGTTAACTTTCTCCTGCAGAATTCCTCTTTGAATGTTTACTTTATTGTTTCATGTTGGTTTCAGTGCAATTACAAGTGGGAAAGGTATTAGCATAGCCCTTCATCAGGTTGTGTGTATGTGTACACCCAAATGCCTTCTGGAATACGGCTTGACAAAGTCCTGACTCTGTCTGGGTGTCCGTGGCATGCTGGTGAGGACTGCTTCCAGTCACTTTTTGCCCAGTGGGTGGAGTGTTGTTTCCAGATCTAGTGAGGAGTTTCTTGCAGCCCCAGGAAACAAATTTTATTACCCACTTCATGTGTAGAGGCGGCATTCTTTTGTTCTCAGTACATGTAAGATGTCTCTTTAGGCTATATTAAATTTATCTGAACCTCATTCACTGCTGTGGAGTTAGATGAGGTCTTGCCATTGAACTAAGGAAGTAATTTACAAACCAGGTATACAAAAGGTTAGACCAGATGGTCCTTGAGGTCCCTTCCAGCCTGGTATTCTGTGATTGAAATATATCATGTTTGGCTTTACCCCCAACTAAATCTCACTTGCCCTGAATCGGTTTTCTCCTCACTTTTGAACTTAATATTTAAGAAACCTTATTTTCTTTTCTGTTTCTTGGTGCAGGGGTGAGGGTGGAAATTCTTTTCAGTTCAGCAGTAAAATTATCACTACTACTGAAACAATACTGTGGGCTACTCTTTCAGTGGGCCTTATGAACAGCCAGTTCTATTCTTCTGATAAGCCAATGCCCTATCAATTGGGAAGTGCAGCATATAGTCATTTCCTGCATTTTGAGCTGTTCATTTCTTATGAGCTCCAAAGCAAGCACTGAATCTGCTTTTTGTTCTTCCAGTGGTACTGTAGTACTAATGGAAGCAGAAAGCATTTAGTTAGTTCATAAAATACAAGCGCTGTTTCTACTTGGATATTTATTCTGACCTTTATTTTGGACAGTTTCTCTGCCATGATCAGATTCTCTGATTACAATGTCAGCTTTCACTAGAAGTCTCTTTGTGATTTAACTGGCCGGGTTTTGGAGTTTGAGCAACTGGGTGTGCAGCAGCTCTGACATGTAAGTGGTGCTCAAATGCTGAAAAGGAAAGCTCTTTCTGGCAGTGAAATTGTGCGGGGCTCTCGTTTCTGGGCTCTGCCGTAGGTCTTATTTCATGACCCAGGGCAAACTTCTTGACTTGCTTGTGTTCCAGTGTGTAATACGAAAATAATCCTATCAGGGCTGTTGAGATGCTTTCAAGTTCGTGAAGTATTTGAAGATTCTTGGCTGGGTGGTAGTGCATGCTGCTGCTCTCGGTAGTATAAACAGGAATGTCATAAGTGTATTTACACAGAAAAAGAAGTAGTTATTTAAGCTAATGCTGATTTTTCATGCCACAGATGGGAGAGGTACGTAGCTACTCACAGTTTTCTCAACTAAATTGTATTATGCATGGTTTCCAGACGTTGTAGTTGGTCATTCATTGACTGTTTGCATTTCATGGGGGCTCCATCTGTTTGATGGAGCAGTGCTGTTTAGTGGTAAGTATTATCAGTCTGAAAATGAGAGAACTTACTGAACTTGAAACTTATTCCTCCCTCTTTAATTTCCTGGTCCATAGAAGTAGAATGATGTTAATGTATTGGAGATTCATAAAATTTAAGGTGAGAACAGACAATTAAATTGCCTTCTCTGATATGTTTTATATGCTTTGTATCACAAACCTTTAAATTTTAATAATTTACTCTGAAACTGAGACCAGTTACTGATGTTTGGCTAAAAACAATTTCGAAGCTTTCCAGCCTTGAGTGTCCGTCATTGGTAATTTCAGACTCATCACTTCTCTTGGTAGTTTGTACCATCTCACTGTTAAAAATAAGTGGCTGATTTCTAATTTGAATTTGTCTAAGTCCTGCCACTGGTTCTTGTTACAACTTTCCTGACAAGATTAGAGCCCTTTAGTATCCAGTACTTTCTTGCCATGAAGGTACTTACACTCTGTAATCAAGTTACTCGATTGATAAGGAAACAGAGTTGAGCTTTTAAGTCTCACTCTGAGGCATTTTCTCCAGCACTCAGATCATCCGGTGATTCTTTATGGACTCCGTTTATTTTTAACATTGTGGAAACCAACAATGGTGAATGTTCCAGCCTGTGTCAGATCCGTACTGAACACTGAGGGGTGAAGGCCGTTTTTGCTATGCAGCCATTTAAAAGGTTCACAGTAGCCCGTTTGCATAGGGAAATCCTGTTTGTGAGCCTTGATCCTCCAGCATTGAGATTCCTTCTCAAGTGCCATTTAGTTGTTAGTCTGCATTTCTTAGATTATAAATTTGCGTTTGTATTCAGATGTGTTTTGCTTTCCAGAGCCAAATTAAGGTAGGTATTCATATTTTTTCATGTCCTTTCCTCATAATAATGTACTGTTCCTATAGTCCTGGTGTCAGTCACAGATTTTTATCTGCAGTGATAAAAATGTTGAACTGCATCAGACCTTAAATTTAGTGACAAAAAAATTAGCATGATGCAATCTCAGGAAGTAGATTAAGAACTGGCTAACTGACAGCTCTCAGATAGGGAGCAGCCGATGCGAATTGCCACTAGAACCAGAGTACGCTCTGTGCACATACTTTGTTCTGTTCGACTGTATTTGTAATCTCAAAGAACAAAGTTAGGCCTTTATAGAGACATTTTCCATTAAGGCATGCTGACTGGCGCTACTGATGTCCCTGTTCTTTAATTCTTTACTGGGAAAATATATGTATTTGCTTTTTCCCCCTCCCTGTTGGTTTGTCTGGGTGATGGATACTCAGCTGACCACTTTACATCTCCAGATATGTTTCATCCCTTTTTTTGCATTGGCAAAATATGAACATCCACCTGGCCTGAGGTTTTGCCCTCATTTTCTGGAGAGTCACTCATTAAAAAAAAAACAAACAAAAAAACCAAAAACCCAAACACCCTGCATGACTGCAAAAAGCCCTCTTTGGTGCATGTTTTTTAGGCTGATTTAAATGTTTCCCTGCTAATAGATTTGCTGAAAATCACCTCTTGTTACTGATGAATTAGAAGATACTTCATGTGACAAAAGCACTTTGCCCCAGTCTAACTGAAAACTGTTCACAGTCATCTTGTTGGTTCTCCTTTCCACTAGAAAGTTCCCGGGTTTTAAATTTTATTACTCTTTATTTGTTTTTCATATCTTGAATCTTGCACTTTGGTTAGTAAGAGGAATATACCAAGGTCTTTTTGTTCCTGAATGTCTGAAAGTATAAAGTCTCAATGCTTTCGGGGTGGCCGTGGTGCATCTGCTGCAGCTTGCATGGCAGTGTGGAAGTGAAGACCTTTTCCAGCCTTTGCAAGTGGCTACTCCTGAAGACACTTGTGAATTATCCTTCAGTTAATTTCATGGGCATTATTCTCATAAATATTGGTGTCACTCCTCTGTCACACTCAAGTAAATTCTGTTTTATTCATAGCAATCTGCTTTCTTGCTTTTTGTTAAAAAGTGCAGCTGCCTTCTCTTGCTGGTTGTTCCTGTGAATTTCTCTTTTCCTGTCCCAACCTGATTTAGCTTTTACTTCCCTCCATGTTGCAGCTGTAATCAGCAGTGCACAGGAATGTCTCTTTCTGTAGGGGAGGCAGTATTTTTGCTGTTGCTTTTTAGGATACTGTATAGTATGACATCTTGAAACCAAATCTCATTTAAATACCACTGTCAATAAGAAGTGAAGTGTGTTGTGGTTTGGGGTTTTGTCTGTTTGTTTGTTTTTTGCAAGGAAGGTGTTTGAAAGGACTCCTTTGAAACCTGCAAATTCCAGGCAGATAAAATGCAAAGAGATTGGGCGAGTATCTGAAGTTTGGGATGTCTGCTTCCTTTCTGGCTATCGAGTGGGAAACCTGCCACAGAGATAGGCTTTGAGGAGAGATTTGGAAGGGGGAAGAAAGGGAGGAGGTCTGAGGCACAGGATCTCAGAGGCTGGGAAAGATACTGTAAAAGGAAGTATGCCATTTCTGCTGCTTGCAGTCTGAGGTGTGGCACTGGGGAAGTCTGAGGCGAGTAATAGGAATCAAAAAATGTGTGCTGTTTGGTTGGACATTAAATACTTCTTATAATGCAAGCCTCTGAGCTCAGCCAGCGGCTTTCCTGCCTCCTAGCTAAATCAGTATCTGATTTTTCTGTTCCTCTGCTGTCTTCTTGCAGGAGTTGTTTATTGACTGATATTGTTTCCATATGGCTGCAGTGTAGAGCTTGATTACATTAAACCTGGTGCTTTCCTGTGGCATTGCTGTGCTATGGAAAGATCATCCCTCTTTCTCTCCTTCCAACCTCCCCTTTCTCCATAAAACCTTGTTTTTGGAACATGTAACTTGTTTAGGTATTATCTCCCCGTGCCCTGGGGCAGGTTCTTTTTTGGGGTCTTTATTGCTTAGATGAATTATGTTTGCATATAAATTGCTGATAAAATACTTAAGATGAAGACTAGTGGTTGCAGTTTGAGATCGTTACTGGAGCTGGGGCCCCAAAGTGTTAAGCACTGAACAAGTATGCAGACAAGAGACACTCTCTACTTTCGAAGAGCTTACTGCCCATCAGGACAGTCCATTTAGATTGTATTTGTTTACACCAATAATCAATTTAAATACTGCTTCAAGAAGGTGTTAGAATTCCTGTACTGGACACTTCAGGATGCTAGAGTGCCAGATTCACTGCTTATCTGGAGTCTGGGAGTTACCTCCAGTTTGCAGGAAACAGATCTGTTTAAAAGCAAATGGATGTATCTGTATCTTTGATTAAAAGCTGATTGTTGGCCCAGTAAGCTGCTAAACCCAGCAGTGAAACATCTCTACCCTCTCTTTGCAGTTACACTCGCTTTTATAAACTTGAGTTTATAATCTGGATACAAAATTTGGGGTTTGTTAAAAGTGTTTTCTATTTAAATAGGTTAAAATATAGAAATAGCTTTTTCTTAAGCCTAAGCCATCTGTCGTAATGTCCACATTTCTTGCAAGGTATTTAAACAGAACCTAGGCAAGGTATTTTTACTGCCAATATCTCAAAGTCACACCAGTGAAATGATGGTTGTCACTCTTGACTGAGCACGTGGAACCAGATTCTGATGAAACAGTATACCAGTTTTTGACAGAAGTAGCCTCTTCTGCATGTGCATGGAGAATATTTTCTGGATTTCTGTATACACAGTTCAGATCATAGACTTAATTCAAAGCTGAGAAACCATTTGGGACCTGTAAATGCAGAAATGCTTGTTTTCCTTGTCTAACATAAGGTGGGAAAAAAGAACAGTGAGCAAAGAGATTCACTAATACTGAAGTCTTTCAGTGGAGGACACAGCAAGGTTCAATTCACTTAATAAAGAGAATTCATTTGTTTTCACTAAAGCATTTTAAAATGCAGGCCATGTTTCTGTAACCCTTTTGTGCATCCAGCACATATGATGTATCATTCAAGATTAATAAAACTGTAATACATAAAAGCTGGCATTTTAAAATTGTTTTATAAACAGTCTGGCTAATAACCTAGGGTGGAAACTGAAACACAGGTATGCTGCTCAGGCCTTTGCCTTGCTGCAGTGTGAAGCTCCCTCCAGTCTTTTTTTAATTCAATGCAAAATTAAAGCTTCAAGGGGAGAAATAAGCTTTCCTGCCCGTGGGGTATCCAGTAAGTTGCTGGGCAGTGTTAGGGCACTTTGAGGTGTTCGATGTCTGTGAGGCAGGTTCAAGCCGCGAGTTATTTAAATGTCCCTGATGATTTAGAGGTTTTTGACTAGTGAGCTGGCAGGTAAAAGGCAGACAGTGACCATGAAGCTGTCATGGACATCTCCTCTGTTTGTCCTTTTCCATAAAGGACTTGGCAGTGCCCAGTGCTTGTACTGAAGGCTGTAGGCACCTTGTTCTAGTTGGGATATAACAAGTCTTAAACTTGTGGTCCCATGGAGCTGCCTCTCTTCAGCCCACACCAAGGCACCACACTTCAACGGAAGAATGGATTAAAAACATTTCATTCTCCTTTGTGTTTCTACTTTAGGTTGCTCCTTGACTAGCATGCTGGGTTTTTGTGGATTCCTTGTTAGATCATATAAATGCAAAAGCTCATCTAGTTCCAACCCCCTGCCACGGGCAGGGACACCTTCCACTACAGCAGGTTGCTCCAAGCCCCTGTGTCCAACCTGGCCTTGAACACTGCCAGGGATGGGGCAGCCGCAGCTTCTCTGGGCAACCTGTGCCAGGGCCTCACCTCCCTCACAGGGAACAACTTCTTCCTAAAATCTCATCTCAGTCTCCCCTCTGTCAGTTTAAAGCCATTCTCCCTTCTCCTGTCCCTACAGGCCCTTGTTATCCAGACTACTGCCAGAGATAAGGCAAGCTTCTGATCTGTCACCACAGCCATTCATATATTAAACCTGATTTTAACTAAACTTAGTGCCTATGTTGAGTTTTGCAACTCTTAAGTAAACCTTATTTTATAGCTGCCTGTATTCAGAGGTACAAATTAGTGTAGCTCTGCTGTTAGTGCAGATCAGAGCCTTGCTTCAAACAACACTTTCATGACATATGCCCTTATTTTTAGAAGTAGTGTGCGTGTATTGCTGCTCCGTAGAAAAAGAGCAGCAAAGCAAGAACCTCACTGAATTCATGATTTCAAAGTCTACCATGTAAAACACCAGTTAAACAGCTGGCTTCTAACCCTCCCTTATGCCAGCCATAGTGTTAAATCTGGTGAGAGTAGTATGTCTTTAAGAACTGTTATAAAAGGCTTTAAAAGGTACAGCTTTCAAAAATAAGGAGAGAGGAAAAAAAGGAGGACAGGATGAGAAGCACGAGGATGTATTTCTATGAAAACTAGTTGTTTGTTTCTCCCATTTGCACATAACTACAGAATTGTGGAGGTTGGGTAACACCTCTCAACCTTGTCAAGTCTAACCTCCCTGCATATGCAACCTTCCAGTGCAGCTTGCTTTAAAAATAAATGTGCAGGGATGTGGTGATCCACCTGGATTTAGGTTGGTGCTGGGGTAATGACTGGACTGCAAAGACACGTCTTGCTATGAAGACAAGCTGCCTCAGAGCTGCAAGATGGGGATACCCATGCTTTTTGGCATGGTGGCTTCAGAAACCTGAGACAACATTGCTCATCACTTTTGCAAGGCGGCTGACAAAAGCCAGAACTGAAAAGTTAGTTAAAATGGGGTTTAAGATAAGTTTCTAATTGGGAACTGACTGCAAATGGCATAGAAACAGGTATGAAAGACAGACCATCACCAGGAGCAAGAAAAACAGGCAAGCAAGACACAAGATGCAATAGGAAACAAGACACATTATTTGCAGTTTCTCTGGCTTCTGCGAACATCAGTAATGGTCCAAGGTTCTCCTTAGTGGCTACAAGTGCACAGAGCTCATCATACCCAGCATATCCAAATTAATGCAGAAAAGTTTAGGATGTCTGCCCAAGTAATGTCTCCATGCAATTATACCTCAGAAGTCATAACCCCTACCTTTAAATATTTAAGAAAAAAAGGAATCACATTTGCAGCCAAAATATACTGGTAATACTGCAGTGGCAGTATGGCCCTGAGCCTGCAGTCTTTTCTCAGAAATAATTCTCTTTAGAAGAAAACTGAAGGATCATCATCTTTATCCAGTGTCCTGGGTTTATTTGCAGGACATTTAACACATGCTGCTTACTATTGGACATTTTCAGGAGTGCCTAAGGAGAATAAGTGTTTCAACCCCAACACTGTCGAGGGTTTTATGGAAAACTTAAAGAAAACTTGGGAAGCAGCACCCAGGATGACACCAGAAGCAGATTTCTACCATGAGGGGTTGGAGGAAAGCTGCACATAGTAAATTGTTTTATCAGATAGTTGGAGGAAGGGCCAATGTCCTCCATTGGAAGGTTGACAGTAAAAGTCTGACAGAAGCAAAACCAATGGAGAATTAATTATTCTTAAGTATAAAGGACCTAAAACACAGCGCTCTCCTGATAATTAAAAAGAAAATATCCTCAGTACAGTTCCAGTTCAGTTCTTGTGAAAGCCAACAGAGAGCACTCCCACTGCCTTTCACATTAGTTACATCTTGTTTTGAGGATTCATCCTTTGAAATTTAATGGAAATTGCAGGTACTCAGTATTACTTCTAGTCCATATTCAAGTATCTAAGCTCACATAAAATACACAAGAGAGTCTTTATCAACTCATTCTGTTTAAACAATTCTGGAAATCTTTCAAAGTTACTAGCATACTAATGAAACTTCATTAGTGTAAAGGTGCCTCCTTGAAGGCAGCTTTGGCAGGGTTTAAAGAGGTGAAGGTTTGGTTTTATTTTAGATGGTCATCCACTGGGTGAGAAGCAGAGTGCAGGTTTGACATGCAACAAGTAGAACAGACAAAATCTCCGAAAGTCACAATTTACCTTTTCTTCTCCCTTTCTGTGAAGATGACAATGCTGAAACCTAAATGCGCTCATCTTAACCTCAGCTCCCATGTACCTAGTGCATTTTGTGTGGAACACAAGAAAACTAAGAGCTTCTCTAGGCTACCTTTCCCACAGCATTTAACAAAATAGGGAGTAGAGAGATCTTCAAGATAAATCAGGATCGGTAAACATCCTGCTTCAGCTGCAGGATTTACAGTCTTTCATCGAAGGTTCTGTCTACACTACATATGCAAGTCACCTTGTCCAGAGAAGGCGATGAAGATGCTGTGAGGGCTGGAGCACCTTCTATGGAGACAGGCTGAGAATGCTGGGCTTGTTTAGCCTGGAGAAGAGAAGGCTTCACGGAGACCTTAGAGCAGCTTCCAGTGCATAAAGGGAACGATAAGAAAGCTGGAGAGGGGCCTTTGACAAAGGCTTGTAGTGACAGAACAATGGAGAATGGCTTTAAACTGACAGAGAGGAGACTGAGATGAGCTCTTAGGCAGAAGTTCTTCCCTGTGAGGGTGATGAGGCCCTGGCACAGGTTGCCCAGAGAAGTTGTGGCTGCCCCATCCCTGGCAGTGTTCAAGGCCAGGTTGGACACAGGGGCTTGGAGCAACCTGGTCAAGTGGAAGGACTCCCTCTTGGCAGGGGGTTGGAACCAGATGAGCTTTAAGGTCCCTTCAACCCAAACCATTCTGTGATTCTATAATAAGCAGCAGTCCTGGAGGTGGAGGAAAGCCTCAAAGAATGGGGCAAACTTCCCACCATGTACATCCCCAGCATGTAGTTGCATATAGTCTCGCTGTGTGCTGCAGGTGTTAGGTGTATCTTTTGTGTTCCATCTTTTCCATTTAGAGAAGATTAGGTGTGTTAAATCCTTAATGGCCCATTTGTCTAGACAAACTACCATCCTCAGCTGTGTCCATTGCAGTGTTTTCCACCTGCATAATGTCACATACCCAGAGGCTAAGTAGCCTTGGTGAAGGAGGTGCTTTTCTTAATTCAGTTCCTAGTGAGCAAACGTCTTTAATTGATAAATTACATCACCCTTTTTTGGATGGTCAGTTAGTTTTATTCCCTTTCTTTTTTTGTTTGGCAACTCTGTTTGGTCCTATCCTATGCCACCTCAGGTATGAACAAATACAGTTTTTAAATTCTGTGTGCTGGATAATAAATCCTTCCCTTACCCTTCCTCCTTCCCGCAGTTACCATCCTCATGAATCTATTCACAGGGCTTGTTTAATAACTCTCTCATTTGGTTCAGATTAACCTGGACCTTTATGTAGTATTATGCTTGATCCAGCCCAAATAGTTTTGCTGAAAGTTTATTTGGGGAGTAACTCGCCCACAATTGCATGCCAGCAGGACTCTGCAAGTGCTTCCTCTTGGCAGGGAGGTGACGGCAGGAGAGACAGGGCACCCACAGACTGGCTTTCTGCTGACATACCTGCATCCAGAAGAATCCATCTGTCTATATCCAGAGTAGTGTGAACACTGCAGAACAAGGGCAGTGAATGATTTCTCTCCAGTTTAGGTCGACAAACATCTATAGGACTAGCAGTTACTGTTTAACTGCAGCTCTGTGTACTCTTCATACATAAGGACTAAGTCTGCTGTCATTTAGAAAATGAAGGGTTTTTTCTGACTTGTCAGTACCTTTTTGGTGTGGTATGATTGCTATTTGGCTGTCATTTCTCTTAACTTTTAAAGCTCTCTCCAGTGTATGCAGTTTTGTATCCCATTAGCTTGCTCTTTCTCATGCTCATCATACTGCGCAGCAATCATCTGTCCTCTTTTCTGCCTCCTAATGCTGTTGGATCTTTCTCTTTTAATACAGTTTTTGAAAAACCTTCTTCCTATAAAATGCCATTTGTGCAGCACTATTTTGTTGGCTATGGTGATGTTTGTAAGTCTTGAACAAGAAAGTTCACGTTTACTTATTTAATTATTTATTTATGTCTAGGTATATATTTGATAGCTGCAGCTTTTTGGAGCCTGACTGCCTCCTAGTTTACCTAAAACGTTATTCTTTTTGATAGGATTTGTGTGAACATACTGTTTCAAATGCTGTACAACAGGGGTAATTCTTTGGCATGGGGGAAAGAGCTGGAAGCAGTGCTGCAAACGAAGTTCCCATGAGCTGCATCATGGAAAGCACAAGGGTTAATGTTTTTCTCCAGATGTTAATCTACTTCCTGCTTTTATTTTAATGTATGCATAGAAAAAGATTTTGGTTTCTTTGTCGCTTTGCACTTGAACTAGAAACTGTAATCTATTTGTGGTGCATAGTAGAAAAGTTTTTTTTTTTTAGTACTTTTGGTTTAACAGTTCCTCTGTACAGGAAGAAAAAACCCAATTGAGACATCGTTGCAGTGAAATATAAAATGAGAGGACTGCAATATCTGAACTTAGCATTGTCACCACTAATAGTAACAGAAATGACAGAACAGATTGAATGGTCCCTTACTGCCTCTGTTTTGGAGAGAGCAAGGGAAAGCAGCAGGCTGAAGAGAATAATCTGCAAGTAAATGGCTGTGAAAGACATTTGCATTTCTCCTTGCAAGAAGTTGGTAACATTTCTAATAGGAACGGACTGGAAATGGTTTTTCTTAACCTGAAATTATTAGCATGCTTAAATTTCATTGCTGCTGCTGATTTCCATCCAAAGATTTCTGTTTTACAGCTGTTATTAAAAATTTATGGGGCAACTTGAGATCAAAGCAAACATATATTCTCTTTATTATGTAAACTTGGGCTTTGTGCAACATATGCATTGCATCCGTACACTTTATGCAGGAATTCTTGCGTTAGCAAAGGCAAGCAGCCTTTACTTTGTGCAGTTAGACCTGAGATGTGGAAAAACAGGGCTGGTGATTAATGGTGGTCTGATTTTGTTTTCTTCACCTATCTCCCAAGTAACTTCTTAAGAAAAGGAAGTTCTCTCCTGGGGTGCTGTACTTGCCCATTTCCTTGTTGAAATCTTCTGTAATGTGCTCATACTGTGTTTTGCCATGCGTGGGGTTTTTTTGTGTTCCACATAACCTTGATGTGCTGAAGGACTTACCTTGGACTGCCTTTCACTTCTTAAGGCCTAGACCTGAAAACATTTGTATAGATACTTAACCTTATGTGACAGTAGTCTCACAGTTAGGGCTTTTGAGTGTAAGTGGTGTCAAGGAAGGGGATGGTCTATCTTCTATGCATTTGTTTGTCGCTGAGAACAAGGCAGCCCTCACTCCAGGTAATGGGATCCTGATAAATGCCTTCTGTTCATTCATACTTCTTTGAGTATTTTCTTCTTGTCCTCTGTTCCCACCTTGCTGCATATGAAAGCAAGCTGTCAATATTGGCATCTTTTATCAAATTTTTAGGGTGTTTATTTTTTTTCAATGTCAGCCTTGAGAATCTACATGTTATTGAACAATCTCGTATTCCAGCAGGACCTAAGATCTCACTTTTGCAGTGAAAAGCTTACATATGTGAACTGTGATAGTTTCAGTTTGAGAAGATAACCTGAAACCCTGTAATGGCACGGTTTCTGAAGGTTGCTTGTATTCAGGCATCTCTTTGAGATTTGTTCATGCCAGTTCTTCTTGGGTTTGTATTCCACTTCTGACCTGTCCTGTGTCTCCAGCTGGTTGGTGGTTTCTGAGCTCTTACGTGAGCTGTTGCTTTTTCACTCAATAGGGTTTGTGTATGCAGTCCTGGGTATGACTTAGCTCTTCGTATGCTGTGACTTTAAAGCACTGATAAAAGGACTGTTAAAATGGGGGAGGGAAGGCAAAAATGTGAAAAGCTGTTAGATCTTAAAGATTAATCAGCCTGGTTTAAATAGCAAGCAAAGCTACAAACATTCTTTTCTACACAGCGTGTTTTCTTCAGTTCTGCTCTTGCAAAGTTGTTTCTCTAGGGGAAGATTTCAAGCTCTATAAGACTGTGTTCCTCTATTAGTGTCAGGACACAGGCTAAGATTATTTGTGTGAATATGTAAAACCAGTTACATTACCTAGGGTTACTTTCACGCTTTCTCGCTTGGTAGAATTATGGCCTCATCTTGCACCATGGCTTATCTATTATTCTGTTTATACCTATCTGTATTTGCAAACTCGTTCTCTTGTGTGTGAGCGTCCATCCTAAGTGAAAGTCAGTGTAAATGATAGGGACTTTCTAGCCTGTGTAGGTGATAAAACCAGTCCTATTTACAAATACTATGAAGAATATGCAGTAGTATTCTCACAAGAGGGGTACAGCCAGACCTAGGGTTGCTATAATTCTTTAGTTGGTTAGTGGTTTTCAGTTTTGTTTTTTTTAATGTGAGGAGTACATACCCCAATGCCTGTAAACCATGCCCTGCACCCTTAGAACACACAAAGAACTGTTTCAGCTTTGCCACAAGGGAAGAAGTGGTATGACGAATCTGAAAGATGGGGGCACTTCTAATACAGATCAAGCTCTGGCACTGTCATTCTTCCTAGACCTGTATTCTGTGGCAGCCACTCATCCACTCTCACCTCTGCTCCTCTGTTTTGACTGCTTGCATAAGTAGGCTCAAATAAAGGTTGGAAAACTATGCTGGGAGCAGGCGGAGCAAGAGAAGCTGGTAGAAATGGTAATTTATTCTTTTACGTTTTCTTCTCCAAATTGATTACCAGTTGTGCTTATGAAACACCTTTTACAACGCAGGTCAACTGAGGAAGTCTTGCTTAAATCTGTATCAAACAGCAAGTTTCCATGTTGGTGTTAGTAACTTGCTGACTCTTGGTGGTCTAGGAGGGGGGCCCTGAAACAATTGCAGCAAAATTAAATATTCTGTGCTCTACTTATGGACATGTTCTCCAGTGCTGTTGGTGCTTGCTGGTGCCTGAAGAGTATAAGCTGAAGGGATGCAGGATTTTTTATCAATATTTTTAATTAAGAAAATGTTCTATCAATAAGGTTAGTGGCTTTATGACTCTACCACTTCCATGTATCTTAGTGGGATACAGGGAGGCCCATGGAGTTGTTTCCAAAAAATTGAGGTTTTTAGGGTTAAGAAATACCATCTTCTTAGCCTTAGGCAAAACAAAGCAATGTATAGTGTGCGGGTTACACAGCACATCCTAGGTGGTTAACAGACCTCTTGCAAGCATCCTACTGCTTTGGACTGTGTAAAGTTGATGTGTTCTGCTACCATGTAGGGTTGTAATGAGAATTAATAGTTCTCAGTGTGCTTTAGTGATGGAAACGTATATATGTGTAACTTATAACTGAAAATGTGTGTTCATTTATTGAATAGCATTTGATACAAGATCAGAGTTTTCATTTATGAGGACACTAGCAGCTTTTTTTATCTCACCCCACCAAAAGCAGAGAGAGATGGGCAACAGGTCAGGTGGGGATCAAGTAGACTTGGAGATGGACAGTAGTCCATGTGCGTATTCTGGGGGAACTGATTTGGTCCTTCTTAGTTGTAGGCAGCAGGGCACAGGGTAATAGTGCTCTGGTAGCCTGAAACTGTGGCAAACTGAAATGGTAGAGGTGATCAGCAGCGGATGAAGAGGTTGTGTGGTGGTTGGGAGTTTATTGGGAAGGGTTTTGCTCCTGAGAGAGGCTTAACTCCTGATCCTTTCAAGAGTGGTTATTAGATTACCTGGCAAGCAAGAGAAAACAAGGATAAAAAAGAAGTTGTGTTTTCTAGCACCCACTGTCCTGTTGCTTCCCTAGGCATGACTGGGGGGCATTTTTTTTTTTCTTTTTGCTGAATAGTGGACTCAGATCCAGTCAGTTAAGGGAAAATAAGAGTGTTGCACTTGTTTGAAATATATTGGAAAGGAAACAGTCTTAAAGGCAACAATAAATGCTCTGGTATAATGCAGACTAAACCATGCTTAAAGCAAGCCTATATCCATCATTCTGATATACTGAAATCCCAATCTGCTGATCTGATGTCAGGATGATGAATTATGACCTTTTTATTATTTATTTTAAGGTTTAGTGGCAGACTTTATAAAAACATGAAGAGTGTCTGGCTCTGGTTGTAAGGTTTATTGAATGGCTGGAGGAAGCTTTTAGATTTGGAGCACAAGTGGTGGTTTGTTTTTGTGTATTTATACACACAAATGCATTTGTATGTACATAAAATTTATGTTTGTTTATGTGTGTAACTTACAATGGGTGAAATTGCAACCAGGTATAAATCACATTTAGTTATGTGCATGGGAGTGTGTAGAGGTCAGTTCATGTGTGTTGCCTTTCTGTGCTTAGGAGAGCTCTTACATGTGGAGAGACAAGTTAAAGCTCATAGGGATCCAGTTTAAGATGAAATGGGTACAGGCGCTCACAGTAGCACTCAAGTTGTGCAGGTTTACTTAAATTGCTCCGAGATCTGGTTTAATCATAGAATCCCAGGTTAGATGGAACCTCAGGGATCAGCTGGTCCAACCTTTCTAGGCAAAGCGTGACCTAGACTGGATGGCCCAGCACCCTGTCCAGGCGAATCTTAACAGTGTCAAACGTTTGGGTATCCACCACTTCCCTGGGGAGATTATTTGAATGCCTGGTTGTTCTCATGGTGATAAACCTTCCTCTTGTGTCCAGTTGGAATCTCCCCAGAAGTAACTTGTGCCCATCACCCCATGTCTTTTTCATGTGATTCCGTGTAAAAAGGGAGTCTTCATCTTCCTTGTGCCACCATTTAAATAAGGGAACATGATGATAAAGTCTCCCCTGAGCTGCCTTGTCTCCAGGCAGAACAAGCCCAGCTCTCCCAGCCTTTCCTCACATGGCTGCCCGGTCCTTGGATCATCCCTGTGTCTCTTCTCTGGACCCTCTCCAGCCCATCCACATCTTTTTTGTAGAGTGAGGGCCAAGCCTGAACACAGTATTCCGGGTGTGGCCTGATAAGCACTGGGTAGAGTGGGGCAGCACTCCCAACTCCCAAGCCCAGGCAGGACCTCGTACTTGAGTGTAGCTCCTGCTCGTGGGATTGCAGTGGTAGCAGTGCTTTCTAGCTGACCTTGTCATTTAGGTGTCCACAAAGACTAGCTTTGGTCTCTTAGAAGACAGAGAGAGGTTTCTCCAGGGAGCAAGTCAACCTGCAATTAGGTTCCTGTTTGGAATAATTTGTAGAGGACTCTGCTGTTAAGAGATTTTGTAGAGGATTTTGTAGAGGATTCTTCCCTGTGAGGGTGGTGAGGCCCTTGCACAGGATGCCCAAGAGAAGCTGTGGCTGCCCCATCCCTGGCAGCATTCAAAGCCAGGTTGGATGGGGCTTGGAGCAACCTGGTCTAATGGAAGGCATGCAGGGGGCTTGGAACTAGATGGACTTTAAGGTTCCTTCCAACCCAGATCGTTCTGTCATTCTGTGACTCTTGCATCCATTACCTGGAAGAAGAGCCTAAGGAACCTGCTCACTTGTCTCTGCTCTTCCTAACCCACCCAGAAGAGGCACTGGCTAAACTGCCCAAATGCCTTTGGTTTTCCTGTTGTCTTCTCCCCTTCCCTTAGCTGCTTAGGGCAGAAATAGGACTGCCACTTAGGTAGGTAAAAGATCTGTGTTGGATAGATCCCAGAAGTTCTTGTACCTTCAATAAATGCATCCCATAGATGCTGTATTAAGTACGACTGCAGAGGGTGGGTGGTTGGTGTGTCGATCATCGCAGTTAACACTGCAGCATGTAGATCGATTTAAATCAAAGTGGTTCAAATAGCAGGCAGGAAACTTTGGTTTGAATAATTGATCTTCAGTGTTGTTTTGCACATGTATGTATTTAGTTTTGCAGAAAAAATCAGGTGTCAAGAGGTAACCTAAGCAATTACGTTACTTCCTATACATTTATTAAATGATGAATTAGAAAATGGTTAATTCTCTGCATGTTTTTCTAGCCAATTCTTATTTAAAACCATGTCAAGCTACATTTGGATGGAAAATGGAATTCAATTGAAAGTGCAGTTTTACTTGACATGAAGGGTGTGTTACACTTATGTCAAAATACAGTTTTTCTTTCACAATACATTTATTAAATACAATGAGTCTTGTCTCGGTAAGGTAAACTTCACTTAATTTCTGGTTACCTTGCCCTTCAGAAACACAGAGCTGGTGAAGCTCATCAGCTTATTTTTATTCCTTATTTAAAAGCGAGAAACTGTTTTTCCTGCTTTCTGAATTCCCAGCTGATTTCTCAACTTGGAAAGCAGTCGGCATTGAACTGAGCTAAATAAGCAAAGTAAAAAGAAAATGTTTGTTCTTTTGTACTTGCAGACAAGGATACTGCTTGAAAGATGGGTTGGCACTTAATCAGACACTAGTTCCCACTGCTCACCAAGTAACTTCCACTAGTTCACTGGCTTGATCATCTTTTTCCCTTGGAAAATTTTTGTAAAACACGGATCTTATTCATTTTTTTGATTTAAACTATTTTAAATCGGAAAGTAATTTTAAAGCTTTTATTTTTAATCCGCATGACTCCGCAGTGATGCAGATGCACCTTTGCTTATGAGTATTGCAGCTGTGTTTGTGAAATCAAGGGCATGTGTAACGACAGACCCAGCCCTGTCATATACCCTGTAGCTGAATGCGGGTCTGAGTGTGTGCTGCCACATGGCTCTCTTCTGCTGGTTGGGGATCTCCCGTACACGCAGCCTGGTACTACAGTGTCTGTTCTTCTCTGGGGCCTCATACTGCAAATTTGGGCACTTCTTTGTGACCGGCCTTTCAGTGGTGTGTGGGGCTGGGGACAAGGTAAGAAGTTCTTCCCTGTGAGGGTGGAGAGACACTGGCACAGGATGCCCAGGGAAGCTGTGGCTGCCTCATCCATGACAGTGTTCAAAGCCAGGTTGGACAGGGCTTGGAGCAACCTGGTCTAGTGGAAGATGTCCCTGCCCATGGCAGGGGGTTGGAACTAGATGAGCGTTTAGGTCCCTTCCAGTCCAAACCAGTCTATAATTCTAACTGGGAATTCATGGCCTGCACATCTGGACTCAGAAAAGAAGTGACCCGAGTACTGTACTTAAGAATTAGCTCTTCTCTGAAGATTATGTCTACATTAAGTCATTTAGCCGTTCAAATGACGGGCTTTGGTTTGGCTTTTTTGTTGTGCCTGCTCCTAAGTTTTTATGGTGAGTCTCACGAAGATTGTTGGAAAGGAACTTAAATTGCTTCAGTTGAAGGATATACATTCATGGCAGAATACTTGCTGTGTAACAGGGCTCTCTGCTGGCTATTTTGAGCTTGTTTATAGATAATGCTTGCCCTGGCATCATTCATAGTACTCCTTTAACTTTTAAAGCCTTTAAATGCAAGTTAAACATAGACCATCTACTTCTACTAAATCCTTCTTTGAAGCTCACGTAAGATGTTAAAGATGGCAGCTGTATATCCTTTTACTGACCGAGCTGTAGTGCTTGAGTGGATGGCAGAGCTGCAGTCTGTAAACGCTAAAATTGGAATTAGTTCATAGAAAAATAAGAAATGGTTTGAACTCTGCTAAAGGGAACTCAGGAAAGTCGCCCTGCAGTCGCTGGAGCAGGAGCTCAGTTTGCAAAATGAGCATTCCCGACAGATGCAATTTCTGTGCAGTAGTTAAAAATAAATTGTGAGGAGTTAAAAAAAAAAAGTTGGGAAACAAATCTGGGCATCAGTTTATGGCAGCTCGAGTTTTCTGAGTGTATTGGGGAATGAATTTCAGAGATCTTGAGGCAGGAAGTGTCTGTATGTAGCCATAATAGCATCTTTTGCACTCCTTTTGGGACATTAATGTTTCCCGTTCTGTAGGTCTGGTCTGTTTGCTTCCCTGAAATGAGCTAAGCTCCTTTTATTTTTTAAAAAGGAGAAAAATTATGTTTTGCAGGGAGTTGAGGTAGGGTTCTTTTCTTGGTTTGTCCAGCTTTAGGGTTTTTAGCACTCAGCGTAATAATTTAATATTTATAAAGTTTGTGAGGTTTGTTTGAATCTTGAACAAATAAAAGCCTGGAGTATGATCTGAGTTCTGTCATCTAAAAATGTTGTCTTTTCCTATTGCTTGTTTTCTTTAGCAGTTAGTGATAACTACGTAGATTATAAATACATGGACTTAGGTAAAACTATTTTACTGAACTGTAGAGTATTTGCCTTTCATTCCTTCCCTCTTAGTTTGAAGTCAAAAGCAGAAAGCTACTTAGGATCGATAGCTTTCTGATTTTCTTAGGAACAGATTCCTTTTTCCTTCATTTTCTTCCCCACATGTGTGTTGGAGATACCATTTACGCTCTGATCCTGAAAATGCTGTAGTAATCCTGCTAAATCCACTTTGAATTTCCCGCGTGGAAAGGCTCACGCAGTTGGGGCCATGCGTTCTCTATCCAAGAACTTTTCAAAATGGTAACTTTATATGAGAAAATGTAGCACTATTTAATCTTTAAAGTACTGTGATACTTTAAACTAAAATGTATTGTAATTGGATCAAAATGACCATGATACAGTTATTAACTTTGTGCTGTTGCCTTAAAATGTTTGCATTTAAAAAAACCTGCTTGGCATTCGAGACAACCTTGCTTTTGCATATGCCAATAAAAAAGGTAAAAGCACTTAATGTTTATCCTTCGTTTTTGAGACTTGTAGTTTGTGTAAAATGTTGTGCATGGAAAGCATCGTCTGAATTCCTAGTGTTAGATTCTTGTGCTTTCCCAGTGTGCTTTGTAATTGTTTAATTTTATATTATCCTGACATCCTTAGTGCACTCTCCTCCTTCCAGTTTCTCCTGCATTTCCTTTCCTCATTTTACCTTGAACTAGATGCTGCAGGAAAGAAGGTGGAACCATAGAGAAGAGTTAGTGTTTTGAAGGGTGGCTTACAAAGGGGTTTGAATAGTATCAGAATCACTTGAAAGCTCAGGTGAAGAGTCAGAGGGAGAAGGAAACTAGGCAAAAGTGGTGGGAAAGATCTAAGCACATCAGAAATAGTTCCTGTAGGAAAGACCAAAGCAGGTCAGGGAGAACTGGAACGAAAATCTGTCTTTCACGAGCACAGAGGTTCTAGCTAATACTTTTGTCACCTTTAGAAAAGGCAGGTTTGTTTTAATGAAGGAGCTCCTACACTGTGTTAATCCCGGCTTTGCTCCAGTGATCAATGCCGGAAAACAGCATGCTGTGAAAATTTACCACTGTAGATCGATAGTCCCTAGCTACCCACTGTATTAAATATAATTGATGGGTTGAGGGGCTCTTGTAAATACTTGATTGTCCCATCAGCATGTTTGCTTGTTTGTTGATATAAGGACATCTACAGAGCAACCATCAGCTGTAATATATTTCTAGTTTTACTTGGGATTACTGCAGAATATGCATTCATTTATCTTTTAAACCTCTTCAACATCCCAAATATGATTAGACATCAGTGACGGAAATGTATTAGTTCATAGTGACTTTTATGAATTTTTAAATAAGAACATAAAAGCCTTACTTATGCTGGGTGAATTGAGATTTGAAGAAATACCCAGCTAACTTTGGCCCCTAGATGACATTTTAAGGGATAAACGATCAAGGTTATGCAAATGAGGGAATTGATCAAAACTGGTGATTTAAATCACTTTGATTTACATCAGCAAGAGGGAAGCTTTGATTTAAAACATTGATTTTAATCTTGTTTTGGGATTGTACTTTCATTATTTTCCTAAAGGCAGGTTGATTTTCATTGGCTGGTAACTATTTGAAGCATGTTTATTTGCAAACAAGTATAGCTCTTAAATTAATTTCTTAATTTCTTAATTTCTTTCTTTGGGCAGGAGAGGGAATGCTTAACTAACTGGTAGGGTAAGTGGGACAGGGATCTGTCCTTAAGCAGGTACATAGTTTAACAAATCCTCATTAAAATTCTTTAACATTTGCATTTTCTAGAATTGGCAAATGAGCTCTATATAGATGAGGATCTCACCATTTTGAGATCTGTATTTAAATGTAGCTATCTAAAAAAGCCAGCTTAAAAAAAAAAATTAAAAAATGACAAAAGCATCTTATAAATGTTTTGCATTTTAAGACTGATACATTAAACAAAGAAAGCATTATCTGCAGTTAATTAACTGAACTGTTTCTGGATACCATGTCCTTCAAGGTGTGAGAGCTGGTAGATCTTACTCTCTTACCTCTCTCTTCTTCAAAGACTAGAAAAGGAAATCAAGCTTTCTGGCTTTTTTTTTTTTTTTTTTTTAATGGGATGAATAAATTAAAATGAACAAAATACTCCTTATATGTGCAAAAGAGGGCAAAAGTGGGTTAGTGCTTGCAACTCTCCTTCAGGTGCTTATGCTGTAGATTTCACTGGTTCAGGAGTCGGATTTATTTCCATCCCTTCCCAGCCTCCCCTGAAGACAGCAATAGCAAATGTTGCTAAATATTTTACGTGTAGTTTTAAATAACGTTATAGTCAGCCTATGCTTTTGAATAGACCAAAATTTGAATAGAACTTTTTAAAAGTCAATAAAAATGTAATTCAGAAAACTTTTTTTAATGTTCCCATATGAAATCTATGTGAGTGTCAATGCAGAGAATTTTTTTGATGGTGAATGCAATCTAGGTTTGATAATCAGGGTGAAAGAAATGTACGAAGCTCATTTTCAGCATGGAATACATATGGAATTTCTTCCCCCCCACCCTGAAGGACTTTAACAGCAGATTTTTTTTTTCTTTTTTTTTTTTTTTTTTAGCACAGAGTGTGTCTGTCTCGCTGACAGGTTCAGGTGGTTTGGTCACTGTTTGGATTCACAAAGGCAGGCAAATGCAGTTTTATTTCCCTGTGATTAAAACCAAAAGTCTTTCATGCCTTTTTTTGTTCCTAGACACAAGACTAGTTGAAGCTGTAGAGCGGTTATAATGAAGGCTGTGTAAGAATAGGCAAGAGATACTGGTCTGTTTAGATTTTCTGTTATATTTATTTTATTAAAATTGATGGGATGATAACAGTTGTGTGTCAACTGTCAAGAGCACCTTAAATCTTTTGGTAGTTAACTATTTTATATATATATAAGCAAATAATTAACTATTTGCTTATTGTTCCACATTCTCAGGCACTGTAAGTACTTATGGTTAGGAAAAAAGGCAACAGTTTTGAGCAAAGCTGATGATACATTCCCATCTTCAAAAGTATCAAATCTGTGATGCTTGTCACAGCACAGTGCTTGTGGTCTGCAGAAAACTGTTTCTGTATCTGGCTGGAAGATTCTGCAGGACCTCTCCTCTTCCCCCAAAACTCCCAGAATTAATTCTTCAGAATGTACGTTCCTACTTTCGTACCACCTTAAAACAAATGTACCACCATGGTGATTTACCAGCACTCTGTTGTTGAATGTGCTATACTGTAAATCAGGGTGAAAAGTGAGGTCCCAACATTTTGTCACTGTCAGTTTCACTTGAATTCTGTATTGTCAGGTTATTCATTTGCTGCTGTTTGTGTTCTTTGGTGATGCTGTGATAAATAGCTTTACCTTCCATGGTTTAAGTGACTGCTGCTGGAAATGACAAATTTACCAGATTCTTTAACATGTTAAGCTCTGCTTAATAGGTTAGAAAATGTATTACTTATTTTTTTTGGAGGGGGGAGGGAAAGCCTTTATATGAATGCAAAATTCTGTTGCTGTTCAGATCTGTAAAACTGGGAGGAAGGAGTAATGGTATATACAATCTTATGATAAACCAAAAATGTCTGTTGTTATATCCTTGGGTGCTTATGTCCCACATCGTAGATTACAGGATGCCAGAGAGGGACTCTTCATCAGGGACTGTAGCGATAGGACGAGGCATAATTGGTTTAAACTTAAACAGGGGAAGTTCAAGTTAGATATAAGGAAGAAGTTCTTTACTGTGATGGTGGTAAGGCACTGGAACAGGTTGCCCAAAGAAGTGGTGGATGCTCCATCCCTGGCTGTGTTCAAGGCCAGGTTGGACAGGGCCTTGGGTAACATGGTCTAGAATGAGGTGTCCCTGCCCATGGCAGGGTGGTGGAACTAGACGAGCTTAAGGTCCTTTCCAACCCAAATCATTCTATGATTCTACAGCTTTAATAGTCAGTTTCAAAAAACCTTTGCACATATCTGAATATGGAGCCTAAGTTGGTGGCTACTGCAGCATACTGAGCCAGTTTATATATGTTGGAACATCCATTTAGAAAAAAGGTGAAACAGGGTAGAAGTATCAAATGGTAAAGAGAAATTAAGTGGTAACTACTATTTACTTTTACTCATAATACAGGGGGTGGTAGATGTAAAATGAAACGGAAAGGATATCCTTCAGGATACATGCCAGCCATGATAAAATACAAGGATTTCTTGTCTGTTGCTATGAAACACCCAATTCCTGATACTATTATTTATCTGTCCTTCAAAAATGTGGACGTGCGTGTTGTGGTTCAAGCCCATACAGATCTACAGTTAATCAGTCCACACAGAAGCAGTTCCTGACTAACCATAGCAGGTACTTTCTCTTGCTTAGTTGAACAGGCAAACAAAAATGGGATGGGAATGTAGGGCAGGAACAGGACTGGAAACAAGATGTGAAGTTAATCTAGAAGCTGAAAATGTGGCAATGAAAGGATGGAGAGTTGAGTTCTGAGATGATTCCTACAGGGGAAGGGAAGGGCAGAGACATTTATAGTGAAACCTTTGATAACCCACCCATTTTCCGAGAGTGTTTAAACCCAATGTGAAGGCTTCTTATAAAGAAATGAGGAGTACGCCATTTTCTGCGGTAGCTGTGGGGAGTACAAGAAATAGTCGACCTAATTTTCAGAAAAAAAGTTGGTATTAGGAAAATAATTTCTGTGTTGGGCTTCTGGAATAGCTCACTTGGGGAGTCTTAATATTCTGGTTGCTCTTCCCTGAGTCGCTGTAAGCTTTTCATGCCAGTAACTTCATCTCAATGCAGCAACAGTTATCTGTAAAGTCTAAGTGATCCTGCAATAAAAGGGCCTTCTTAATCAAAGATGGTAAAGTCCGAGACAGTCAGTGCTTTCAGTATTGGCATCCTGTTCTGCTAAGGCAATCCCACGTAGGAGGAAGACAGACACAAAAAGTGATTTGGCTGTAATGCAGCAAAACAAATTCTGGCCAAATTGTGGACTTGGAGTTAATGGGTACACAGTGTTACTCTGCAAGTCTCTATAATGCTGACTGGAAATCAGGGTGAGTTTTGTAGCCTCTTAACTACTTAAGACTGTTTTGTTATTTCAAGTTTGGCTTTAGCTAGTGAAAAATGGGGCACTTTCATGTATTATAGTTCAAAAATAAAGATGTTTTAAGAATATTAAAGGTAAATCTTACTAGATTGCTTTAGAGCAAGTGTAAGGCTGTGATCTAATCCATTTGTATGCATGCATGTGTCATCTCCCCTTCTACCCCAGCCAACTGGGTGTTGACTTATGGTGTCAGTTTTCTCCTTGATGTAGAATGAGTCTTTTCTGATGTACCATGTTTTACAATATATTCACACTCTCTGGCTTGTGGAACGGCTGTGCATAAATTGTGCCCAGGCCATTTAGGAGCATAATATCCCTGCAGGGTCAGACTGATGGTCAGACTAGCCAGATTACAGTAAAAACACTACTTGCAGAAACTTAGCTTTTATCTAGCAGTTGAAGAAATGGCAGAAACCATGCTCAGGGCTTCAGCTACATATATTAAGACTGACAAAGTTCAGGCCATCCAGTGTCCCTACTATGCTCCTGCACAAATCTCTCTCTCTGTTACCATTTTTCTCCATAAACCTACTTGACCTGCCTTCTGCAGCACATCCGCTGTGCAACTCTTCTCAACAAGGCCACTTGCTGGTTCTTGACTGATCAGTCTCAGTCACAGGTAAGAAACTCCTTTTGACAGGTTAAGAGGGTTCCTTAGAACCCATTTGATTGTTCCCAAGAACTTCATATTCCGAAGTGTAAGATGTGAGAAGGATTTTGAAATTTATAGAATCATAGGTTGGTTTTGGTTGGAAGGGATACCCATCTAGTTCCAACTCCCCTGCCATGGGCAGGGACATTTTCCACTTAGACCAGGTTGCTCAAAGGCTCGTCCAACCTGGCCTTGGACACTGCCAGGGATGGGGCAGCCACAGCTTCTCTGGGCAACCTGTGCCAGCGCCTCACCACCCTCATAGTGAAAAAATTCTTAACCAATGTTTGTTATTTACAACATAAAATACGAAATTTAAAAAAGTTATTAAATCAGAGTTTGATAAAGTGAAGAGGTTGATTTTTGTCTTAAGAGAGGGTATAAGATGTATTTATTCACTTTACATTTCTCAGCTTTTCTTTTTCCACTTTCCCTTCTATCATTTGACTCCAGGAGCTGGAGCTTAAAGAAGAGCAAATGCGAACTGTGAATGTGAGAACAGTGGGAGAATGGCTAAGATATTTTACTTTCTGATTTGGATTCTAAAGAAAGCCCTAAAAAAAGCAGCTGTCATAGTTACCCCACTTATATTTCTCTGGTTCAAATCCATAAAGGGTTTCGTTAGTGCAAATTCTTGGTGAGAACTGTGGGGAGTCGAGTCAACCAGCACTCTCTAGTCATTAACCCTTCCCCAGGATCCAGGTTGTTCACTGTGTGTATCCTGCTTCCTTTGTAGGCCTCATCATGTGTCGTCCAAGCACCTCAATGGCCGCAAGAGAGGTCAAGCCAAAAACTTCTCTTAGAATAGACCTGATGGCTTTAGTTTGAGAGATTTAGCTGCGTAGCTGTGTTGATGGAGGAAAAGGATGATTTCTACTGGAACAGTAATACAGTGTAGAGGACAGTGTTGACATGGTGAGGGATTACTTACTTCAGTGTACTTGGTCCCCTGTTTCTGTTGGAATAGTGATAAAAGCATCCTTGTGTCACCGTAAAGAGATGAGGGAGGAAATCATATCACTTTAAGTAATACAATATTGTAATTTCCTAGAGTGGCGAGGCTCGAGCTTGAGGCTTAGGTAATACTGAGTTATAACTTCTTCCACTCCATTTGCTTGCTAAGATCCTGAAGGGATTTTGTGAGCTTTACACGAGTGGTGTCTTAGTCCTACTGCTGTAACAGCATGCACAGTCTGTCATGATATTCTTCAAGTACACTGCTGTGGTTTTTCACTCCCAAGATTCTGCTTTTAAATTAGCTGTTCTAAGATACCTTGCCCATTTGGAAACTGGCATCTTCTTGTAGGGACATGTCGTCCCTTCTACTGTCAGAAGAAATTCAGATTTCTTTTTAATGCAAAGTGTATCTAGGAAGATCCATCTGTTTTGGCTACTGTATGAGAGAGAACTCGTAACCAATGCATGCAGTGAATTTGCACTTGCATCCTAAAACAATGGTTTAGGTACTTGATTAGAAAGGTAGGAACTGAGGGAGAGATGTAGTTCAGGGTCTTAATGTCCTCAGCAACTGCTATCCTAGTTTGTTCTCTGGAGGATCTTGCAGCAGTCTTACTGCTATAACTTTTGAATGTCTTCCAGGCGTTCTTATTATTATATGACTTACTTCAGTCATGGGAATTTAGCAGCATTTTCAATGGTAAGTCATATTTAAACAGGCATTAAACCGTTAACAAATAGTATCATTGTGTGAATGGGGACAGAGATTTATATAGCAGATAAGTGTGCTAATACATTATCAACAGATGTAAAGAATCGTAAAGATCTAAGTAATAAATGAAGTTGAAAGTAACCCTTTATATAAGTCAGTATTTAGAACTAACTAAAAAGTAAAAAATTCATCCTATAGTCTTCTGTGCTTGGCAGCAGAGAATTGTTAGTCAGCAAGAGTGTGCAGAACGTTGCGAAGAAATGTTTTTTAGATAATTGTGTGTTGCAGACTGTCTAGAGGAACTCACATTTTATTTTTGGCATATTGCATTATTGCATGGTAGCTCTTACATTTTAGAACTGATGTGTTGATTTATATATCCTCCTGTCCTCTGGTGGACATCCAATTTCTAAGCTTGGATACCTCTGTTCAGTAACTAGAGTTAAATTTTTCAGTTCTCAGATACAAAAACTTTCCAAGATACCACCTCTGCAGCTCTAAGGACAGTGATGAAATGATGAGTGTGATAGGTCTAGAAGAGTGCATAGGTAAGGCTTTATCCTCATTCGCATCTGGCTTTTGGAGTGTATATGTTCGAATGGGTTGAACATTCCTCTGAGCAACATACATGCACTTAGGGAAGGCCATGACACTTACCTAAAAGTTTAGAATCAAAATGCAAGTAATATGTGAATTAAAAGGATTTGATTTTTCTTTCATTGACCTTAAAATTGAACGGGTTTGAATGGGTTGAACATTCCTCTGAGCAACATACATGCACTTAGGGAAGGCCATGACACTTATCTAAAAGTTCAGAATCAAAATGCAAGTAATGTGTGAATTAAAAGGATTTGATTTTTCTTTCATTGACCTTAAAATTGGAAGCTTGTAGCATAGGCAGTAGGGCTAAATTAAAACAGTAACTTATTGCTGGAATTGCCAGTTGTTGGTATCGCTGATACACAGGATAAAATCATGGAATCATTGTGGAATCTTCATAGAATCATAGAATGGTTTGGGTTGGAAGGGAAATTAAACATGATCTAGTTGCAACCCCCTGCCATGGGCAGGGACACTTTCCGCTAGAGCAGGTTGCTCAAAGGCTCGTCCAGCTTGGCCTTGAACACTGCCAGGGATAGGGCAGCCACAGCTTCTCTGGGCAACCTGTGCCAGGGCCTCAGCACCCTCACAGGGAACAACTTCTTCCTAAGATCTCATCTCAGTCTCCCCTCTGTCAGTTTAAAGCCATTCCCCCTTGTCCTGTCCCTACAGGCCTTTGACAAAAGCCCCTCTTCAGGGTTCTTGTCGGCCTCTTTATGCACTGGAAGCTGCTCTAAGGTCTCTCCAGAGCCTTCTGTTCTCCAGGCTGAACAAGCCCAGCTCTCTCAGCCTGTCTTCATAGTAGAGGTGCTCTATCCCTTGGAGCATCTTTGTTCTCTTCTGGACTTGCTCTAACAGCTCCACATCCTTCTTATGTTGGGGCCGCAGAGCTGGATGCAGGATTGCAGAGGGGTTTCACCAGAGTGGAGTAGAGGGGGAGAATCCCTTCCCTGGACCTGCTGGTCACACTGCTGGTGATGCAGCCCAGGACACAATTGGATTCAGTATTGCACTGATAATTCTGAGTCTTAATTGATAGAAACATGTTAGCAATCTGTGTGGCAGCAAGTCATGCGGGGAAGGTATGGTTCCCACTGTTGATGATACAACTGTGCCTCTTGAAGCATGTTTTGGGAGGATGCTGCTGGCTCATCTCTGGTACCACAGCAGCTGGCAACAGAGGGGATAGAAGCATCCATCCACACCAAAAAAAGCCCTATGGCTTTTTTAAAATTGGCAACCCCTGTAACATTAATTCAGATCTGAATTACACATGTGTGTAAAATGGCCAGAGTCCTGGGTTTCTCTCCAACTGCTGTATCTCTTTGAGTTTTGGGGCTGAATGAGGTCAATGGACTCTGCATCATTTGTTTGGGTTTAAAATAAAGTGTCTGTGCCTGTATTAAAAAAAATACAAATACAAAAAGCTTCTGGAAGTCTGAATGGTGAATTATAAAGAATCTTCCATGATCTTTGAAATACAGGGTTGTAACATGGAGACAGGGTAACAGAAAGACATATCGAAAAATGATGAAAGTCAGGGCTGGAATAATTCTTCAGATGGTTTCTGTTCATTGTGTTATCGCTGTACACCAGAGTGGTCTGCTGCTTTGAAGGCGAGTCAACCTTACTCCGAGACTCTGTCTTTTGAACTGCAGTTTGAGCTGGTAGGTACCTGACCCATTTGGACAGGAGCAGGGAGATACCTTAAGACTGCCTGACTGCATGAAAGGGTAGGGAGCTCGGCTCAGGAAAACAGCTCCAAGAAAATGCTTGTGCAAAGGGATTTTAGAAAATAAGCTGTGTTGTGGCTAGGAAGCTTTTTGGTTAGCGGGAAGTTTGGGGTTTTCGGTGCTTTCCATAGATAGGCAGTCCAGCAGATAATACGGCCTGAGGAAGAAAGGGTTTATACAAACCCTGGATGTGACACTGGTTCATTCTGGGAGTAGGGAGAAACAGCTCAGTGGCCCATAGGTGTTACAGAAGAGCTCAACACTTTGGAAAATATGAAATGTCTGAATGTGAGGAATAAACGCATGTTTTGCTAGCTGTCATTTTGGCCACTTTCCTGCTGCTTCCTGAGCACCAGCCTGGACCCTGTCTTAAAGCACAAATTTTATTTGGTTCAAACCCAGCTATAATAGATAATGTTTCTGCTTGTTTCTGGAAGTGGAAAAACTTCATGATCAATCAGCTATGAGAATAAATTGATGGCAACTCCACCTGTTTTAAGTACTGATGACTTGTTCTAATTCTTCCTATCGCTTTCCCTTCTGTGCCTCTCACAGTTACCAAGTTTCTTGCAGAAATTTCCTGCATTCAGTTGCATTATATTTGAAAAAAGAAAGTTTTCAGAGAAGTTAGGAAGTGAAAATGGAGTACATAATGGTAGCCATAACTGTAGCCGTTGCTGCCAGTGACAGCTATAATTATATATGGGGTGCATACATTCTAGCAGATGCTTCCCATTTAAACCACACTGGTTTCAGCATAGACCAAATTTAGGATCTAAGCATAGTGACCATAGCACTCGCTAAATCTCTCATTCCATCTTCTGCCATTTACTGTCTTTCTCAAATGCTCAGTGAGACTTTTTTCCTAGTTGTTCTATGGAACAGCTTTGATTTTTCTCACTTTGTGGTTATTTTAAGCTTCAGAAAACAATAAGAATGTACTTTTCTTTTTTTTTCCCCCCTCTCTTTCCTCTGTGCTTTTATGAAAGCAGAATCTGTGTAGATAAAGCACAGTTGATCTGTTAGGGATTACTGTTTCTCAGTTATTCTTTTGCTCTTGCATATCATGCCTTTATGTAGAAGAATATTTAAAGGTGCTGTGTAGAACAGCGAGATGAAAGATTCTTTGTGCATTGAAGAATTCTGGTGTCACAGGAGTCCACCTGTTCCCCTGTAACTTTTTTTTTTTTTTAAACTGAAGTTTATTTAAAGTGGTTTTTAGTGCTCATAGAAGCTGCTGCATTTTGACAGCCTTAAAAATTGAAAGGCTGTCCCCACAGGTGGTGGCAGCCGCACTATGGCCTGGTATTCAGGGAACAGGAGTAGGAATCGGAAGATCCACATTCTGTTCTCATCTTTATCATAGGTGACCTTGAGCCAAGTTGCATGTTGCTGAAGCTCAGTTTTCTGTGGAGAATTTTACCCTGGCTCATGAGGACGTTGTAAAGATTTGCTGCTCTCTTAGGAAAGAAAGACAAGGATAAAAACTTTTGGCATCACTATCAAGCAGCAGACCTCATCTCCAGTCTACCAGCAAAGAGAATAATTGGCAGTTTTCAGGAGGTATTACCACAGCCCACTGAAAGTCACAGAATAAGTGGAAGTACTTTTGTCTGTGCAGCATTGTCTAAGAGGAGCTAACCGAATGGTTTTCATGAAGGTCCAAAAAGACTGTTTCTGTTGGCATGTCCTACCTGAAATCTTAGTAATTTTTGTGGACAGTTGAGCTGGATCAATCCAGAGGTCCATTTGATGTAGTGTGTCTCAAGTAGTGGTCAGACGATTAATGCACCTATCCAGCTCGTGAAGCTATTCCTCTGATTAAGTAAGAAGGAGTTTTCTTTTTGACCCTTTCAGGCTATCAGCTTAATTCCCAGAAGCTTCAGATTTAATTACCCATATCATTACCACAACATGCATAGCTTCAGATTTTATTAATGACCATAAAATTATAAAATCCTCTCTAAAATGAATGCAGATTCCCAGCCAGAAGGTCCTTGCACGAATCAGCTCTAATACAAGTGAATCCCACAGGTTGCTGTAGCTCCTCTCGTGTCTTTTTGTCAAATGCTGATCCTAGCTCATCCATCTTTCTGCACCTGATTTCCTGCTAATTTACCAACCTATAGTAATACTTTTCTGCATTCTGTCACCAAATTCAGGTTTTCTTGCCTCTAAATTGGTAGCCGAGCTGAAGTTCGACCCTTCTCGGAGCCCATTTTCATGCATTTAGCAGCAGGCTGACCTTTAGCCCTCTCTGTTTCACACTCCTTCCGCTCACTGAGTTGCTTTTGTTTCTATCCCTAAAATGCTTTTCAGTCCATTTCAATTCCTTTTTCCTGCACAATGCTTTATGACTTTGTAAATCAGTCTGAGTGGAACAAAATCAAATGCTTTCCCGAGATCCCGATAACTTATGTCCACTGTTTCATTCTTGTCTAACCTAACGATTTGGTCGTATAATAAAAAGGATTTCAGCAGATTTGTCAGGCATGACCTTCCTTTTATGAATCCGTACTGGGTGTCCTCTACTAAATTATGCATTTCCAAATGTTCTGCAGTTTTGGCTTTTATCAACACTTGCAACACATTCCCACAGCTGAAGCTGGATTTCCTGTTCTAAGAGAATTCAGCAGAATTCTGTCACAGCCCAACAAAATGCATCAGTTTTTCAGAATTTTCCATAATAAAGCTTTCCTAGTTTCTACTTTTTGTCCTCATCTTACTGGGTTCTTGACATGGGAATTAGCATTCTCTTCTGTATAGCTCTGAGAGTACTCTGTGTTCAGGAAATTACAAGCTTGT
>NW_009943155.1:98724-99874 GCF_000696875.1 Nestor notabilis | reverse complement strand
GCAGGTTTGTGTGTCACATGTAGAATGAGTTGCTGAGTCTCAGTCCAGTTGCAGGTAAGAGGATGTAGCCTGGTAGCTCAGTCTTGATTTGGTTCCAAGCTTCCTAAATAATTTCATTTGAGACTGGAGGTCAGTTCACCTCTTTGTGCATCTATTTATTTTTCTGGCCTGCTTCCTAAAGAGTATTTTATATTGCAGGCTTGCTTTGTGCGTTTGTCTGAATATTTATGTCTGAGGAGGGAACGCAAACTCCAAATCCTTCAAGTGTACTTGCTTAAAGCCCTTATGCTTATACCTACTTTGAACATACAGCTTGCCACTTGGGCTATGCTTCCAAATACAGATTTCTCTTGGAGGTATGTTCTGACCCACCTACTTTGCACTGCAGATATATTTAGCAAAGTTTTGCCGTAATAGTCCTAAGTGCTGTCCCAAAGCTGTCATCTGCTCTTCAGCCTACCTCCTTCCCACTTACCTTCCATGCGTCAAAAGCCACCTGCCGGAGTTCTGTTTCTGTGGTCAAGGCTTTGTGCCACAGACATGGCTCCTTTTTGATGGTAGGTAGAGTGCAAAGGTTAAACACCATTGTCCTCCTTGTGTGCTGGTGGCTGGGTAGCACAGATTACCTAGTGTACCTGGGGTTGGGGCAGTCCCAAGCACAAATACAGGCTGGATGGAAAATGGATTGGGAGCAGCTGTGAGGAGGAGAACTTGGGGATGTTGGTTGATTAGAAGCTCACCACAACCCAGCAACAGGCACTTGCAGCCCAGAAACCAACTGTGTCCTGGGCTGCATCACCAGCTGTGTGACGAGCAGGTCCAGGGAAGGGATTCTCCCCCTCTGCTCCACTCTGGTGAGAACCCCCTGCAGTCCTGTGTTCAGCTCTGGGGGCAACAACATAAGAAGGATGTGGAGCTGTTGGAGTGAGTCCAGCGGAGGCCACGAAGATGCTCCAAGGGATAGAGCACCTCTACTATGAAGACAGGCTGAGAGAGCTGGGCTTGTTCAGCCTGGAGAAGAGAAGGCTCTGGAGAGACCTTAGAGCAGCTTCCAGTGCATAAAGGGGCTGACAAGAAAGCTGGAGAGAGACCTTTGACAAAGGCCTGTAGGGACAGGACAAGGGGGAATGGCTTTAAACTGACAGAGGGG
>NW_009943155.1:67717-98603 GCF_000696875.1 Nestor notabilis | reverse complement strand
CTCTAGTGGAAGGTGTCTCTGCCTGTGGCAGGGGATTGGAACTGGATGAGCTTTAAGGTGCCTTCCAACCATTCTATGATTCTGTGATGATTCTAAATTTGGGTTAATTCCTCTGTGTCTGTAGCGAAGATGGTGAGTTCTGGGATAAGCTCTCGAAGTTGTAAATGAGTCCAGCAGAACTGGAGACTTCATAATCCCTCAAAGTAGAGGGAATTTTATGTTTTTTACTAAAGCAGAATGCATGGGTGCACACTTCTTGCTCCCAGTCCTGGCTTGTGGAAAGCAAAGGTGCTGTGCAGCCTGGTTATGTTGAACAGGAGGTTCCTACAGCTGGATCACGATGCAAGAGCAGACCATCTGGGCATTAAGTATGTTTAAAAACCACTGAAAATGGCTGTTTTCTTGGCCTAGACCCATCTCAGGGGGGAAAGTATCAGTAGAATACTTGTTGGGTATATGTCTGCCCCGTATCTGCTGCTTGTGCTAGGAGGAAATTGCTAAGTTATAGATATACTTAAGTTATGACAAGATTATGGAAGGCACTGCATTTAATGGGCTGGCTTTTCTTTAGAAAGCCAGATTCTGTCTCTCTCCTTCAGTCTTCCTGTTAGATGTCATCCAAGATGGATTCCAAGTCCAAAAAAAAACCAACCCAAACCAAAAAACGCAAGCAAACCTGCACCAAGTGAATCATGCCTACTAAATTTAAACCACTTATTATGAGGAGGAAAAAAAAAAGAAAACTTGGATTACAGGTTTAGCAAGCATGAGCACATATTTCAGCATATATTGCCATATTAGTAATTGCCAAACTACTGATTTCTTGGAACTCTGCTATTAGCATTGTTAAGCACTGTTCTAGACAGTCACTCCTATAAATCCCTGTTGATATATTAAGCAGGAGAAAGCTTTTGCAACAATAATACTTAGCTGGCAAGTCATCTCCATTTGGGGAGTGCTGTCTAGGCTACAGGGACAGGTAGGGGAAGTAACTGTGCATGCTGTTAGGATCATAGAATGGTTTGTGTTGGGAGGGACCTTAAAGCTCATCCAGTTCCAAGCCCCCTGCCACAAGCAGGGACACCTTCCACTAGACCAGGTTACTCAAAGCCCCGTCCAACCTGGCCTTAAATGCTGCCAGGGATGGAGCATCCACATGCTTAGCCTCCAGTTGATGTTTGCTTACATGTTATTGCCACTATTTTTATTTATTTATTCATTTGGACAGAAGTGTAAAAGTGTGTGAGGTTTCTGTACAGGGTACAATTCTAGTGTGAGGGCTATAGTTTACTGATCTCTTACTCTCCTTCATCTGCTGTTCAGGCAATAAGTAATGACAGGAAACACGCCTCAGACCATCAAACAAATGCCTTTTTCATGGACAGATAGTATTCTTTTTCAAGTGTGCTATTCCAAATAATGAAGTGCTTCAAACCCTGAAATTACGACAGCACATCACTAAATGCCGCCATATAAATATATATGTTTATTTTCAGAACACCGGTATAACCAGAACATTTTCATCACTGCCAGTCTTCTGACCAAAGTCATCTTTGTCTCTTCTGAACTAGTCAGTGGGTGGAAACAAGATGGAGTGTCTCAAGAATAAAATTGTCAGAGTACAACTTTACCTTGGACAAAAATGATTGTCCTCTTTCACTCACATCTGCTGGACCATGTACCTCTGCAGGGGTGAAAGACCCCCATAGGCTTTCTGGCAAAGCATGAGAAAAAGACAACTTGGATCACAGTATTTGCTTGATGTGGATAATACCTTTAGAGGTGGACGTAATGAAAGTCTGGGTCATCAGAGAGGAAGAAGAGGGAAAAGCAAAAAAGGAAGGTAGAGCTGTGGATCAGTATTTTAAGCACAACCAGTTGAGAAGGGCATGGGGATGGAGAGAGGCAAGGAGACTTGTTTGATCTGCTACTGAAGTGAAGACACATCTCCACATCCCAGCCCAGCTCCAGCATCACTGGTGGACTGCAGATTCCGAGATAAAAATTAGTTGTATTCTGAAGTGAACAACAGATGGGTGCTCTATGACTGGTCATCAGCCTGCCTTCAGTTGTGAGGCAGACGGCAGATGTTGGTGAGACTGCCATACCTGTAGTCTCTCTTTATGGGCACGACTTTATGCAGACTTGTTTGGGGATGGAAAAGGGCTGCATGCTTATTTTATTGCAAGTAACTGAGAGCTCACAGAGCTTTTCAGAACATCATTATTAATGTTTTGTAGAGTTCCTAACAAGTTTATTCATTGTACATCATGTTATCAGGTTACCGTTTGGGAAAAGGGGATGATGACCTTAAATACAAAATCTTTAAATTATTTCAATCAGTTGTCTTTTAAAAAAGATAATACTTAAATTTTATGCAGTGTATTTGCTATTGCTGAGTGATACCAGATTCCCCTTAATGCTTGGTTTGTGCCATACAGCAAAAGGAACGTAAAGCATTACTTCTCTTCAGTGCTTGTTCCTGGTACTAGTGGTAGCAGATACACTTCTGATTTCTTTTGTTAAGTCAGCAACTGGGTATACATTCTTCAGCTTGCTTCAGCTGGATTATGCTTACATCTTGCATCATTATGTTCATATAGGACTGTGCAGTAGCAGTTTTTTGTGCCTGCCAAGGGTTTGAGGTACTCCTGTCCTGCAGTTAATCTCTCTCTATCAAATAATCTGATGCCAGGTACGATTTCTGGAATTCTGCTTAAGAAAATTTGATGGCTTCTGTGAAGATGCACAGGGTCCCCTGGAAAGTCCTGGATGAAGGGTGGTCTCTGCTGGTTCAGTCAGATGAATGCTCAGTTTTCTTGGGCCTGTTGTACATTTTGCAGTGCCTCCCATTTCCATGCTCTTGAACTTGCCTGTGGCCAGCCATAACCTACATGGCAACTGAGCATTAGTCTTTATAGTGAACACTTGTATCCTCTTTGGGGCAAGCAAGCTGCAGGTCTCAGTGGAATTGACAGCCAAGGGAAGGCCTGTCTTTTAAAGACTGTATTTTAAGTCCAACATGTAAACCTGCACAGCTTCAAGATCAAGTCAAGCTCTGTAAGGACTGATTCTAGCAGCCTTGATTAGTTGTCTTCTAGACATTGGGAAGACTAGTATGTTTTCTCATCTTTGTATGTCCTGTCAGTAACAGGCTGAGATTAGTTTATCGAAGTTTTATGTTCTGGGTGGATGTCCTGAAGGCACTGCTGGCCTCTTCGATGTGCAGGATGCTGTGCTTCTACTGGTTTTCCTTCACTTGAATACCTCTTGATGTATGAGGTATGCAGGGCAACTCTTGTCAGATTGTTCTCCAGTGTGAGCAAGCTCTCCACTCGGACCTAGAAGCCATGATAGCAGTAGTTTCTTTCTTGTTCCAAGTGCGCACTGCTGGGCATTGTGTGCTTGATATGCATCCTCTTGCACCCAAATTTCAGTCAAACAGGGTAGTTCCTTTGTGCCAGAACTGATACTCTGTAGCTAGACTTGAGAGACGGCAAATGTGGGGCACTTCAGGAGGTCGAGTTCCTCCAGAGCATAGCACGTAGTAATTCATTTGAGCAGCCCCAGCTGGTGAGAAATTTAACTGCAGCATCATGAGGTGTAGACCACACGTGAGCCTGCCTGAATTGACTTCGTAAGCAGAGCTGCTGACATCTAACAGTATTCTGCAGTGGAGGTATACTTGTGGCATGCAGACATTACGTTTGGCAATGTAGAATCTCATTTCAGTTGGCAAAGCCAGTGCTACTATGTCACCATATTCCTAGCAAAAACTGTCAAGGTGATTCGTGTTAATTGGGATCTTTTCTGAATGAGCCTCTCATTTATTGTATGTTTGGACCAGGCTTGGACTCAGGGATTTGGCAATCTCCCATCTGCAGTTTTGTCCAGATGATGTATGCCTCACAGTGTACATACCCAGAGTTCTAGGTGTAATCCCTACTGTTGGTATGTAAGTGGTTTAAATCTTCATTCTACTTTAGGGTACGTCTTGCTCGTTGCAACTCTCTAGGAGTTAACTGGCATTGGACTTCTGCTTCAGCTCTCTGCTCTTGCCTGTTGTCTTCTGAGATACAATTGCTTATTTTGTGACAGCTTGTCCTCTGTTTTCAATGCAGCATCAAACATTTTTGAGTTGAACCTCTCCGCAGAGAGTCACCATCTCATTAAAATCTCTCTCGTGTGAATGACCATTGCTCTTCCTCATCCATTTCAGTGCTCAAACTGACCTGAATGGATTAGGATAACCTATTTGATCATTAAGTGAGTGGTCTTTGTGGGAGCCGCTAGCTATGAGTTTGTGTTCTATGACTTCATTGCTGTTAGTCTTCTGCCACTCAGATTCACTTGTAATTTTAGCCAGAAAAGCTAATTAAAGTCTGGCCTCTAGTTCCAGGAAAGTTTTTAGATATGATTGGAGGGACAACATACTGAAATTCAGAAGCTACAACAGTGTAGGTGCTGGTTGCATTAAGGCCGGAAACTTATTTGTAAGCAGTAATGAAAATATAACCTGAGGTTCTCCACTGAAATGCATTTGCAGATATATCTTGATGACAGCATTTAATTTTCCAGCTGCCTCTAAGGACAAAGCAATGCTTAACAATGTCCTTTTACTGGGACTGTATTGCCTCTTGTGTATCTCTTGGACTTCTGGGGTAATTTGGGTCCTTTCCAGTGAAATATAGATGATCTCACCTTTCTAGAAGCCTTGTGTGAGTTTGGGAAACTTGATGTTTTCGTGACCTCAGTTTTTCTGTAGAGAGGATTCATCTGCTTGAAAATGGAGCCTGGCCTCTGGCTTGCCCTATAGGTAATTTCACTAAATTAGGGAAGATTGTTTTATGTGGGGTTGGAGAGGGAAAAGAGAGAAGCAATTTTAACAGCAACTTTTGGCTAATTGTTCTCCAGGGCATGTTGTGGAAGCAATAATTTACCTGTTTGCTTTAAGTTTACTGACTGTGGCTTTATTGTAAGATTGGTGTGTGTCTTTTCTAAGGAGAAAAAGGGTTCTTTTGGTGCTTTTCCTTCAGTTAAAGTGTTCAGTGGAAGACAAGGATCCAGTCTCTTAAAAAAAAAAATTTGCTGCAGGCTTGGCATGATGCTTTTATATTTCCTCACCATAATCCCAAAATATGGCTTTCTCCTGTGTTGTACTGTGGAGGCTTTGGCAAACCAACACACTCTTTATAAGAAGACTGAAAACAGCATTGATTGGATTTAACTTCTGAGCAGTTTCTTCAAGAATTTTTGTGTTCATGGAAAGTATGCTGTCTTGCTCCCTTTGATTCACTGGTGCAGCTTGCTCAGAGAAGTGGTGGAGTCTCAAATCTTAGAGACGCTCAACAGCCATCTGGACAAGGTCCTGGGCAACTGGCTCTGATATGAGCAGAGGGATTGGGCAAAAGGACCTCCAGAGATTCCCTTCAATCTTCTGTGATTCTGTGGTTAGAAGGGCACAACCTGTCCCTTAAGATCTCTGCCATAGCAGTTCGTGCCTTTTTACCTTGAAGTGAGCCAACGTGCTTCTTGCAAACATGGGTTCAAGGTTACGGAGAAGCTGCAGCAAATGCAGTGACTGTGTTGCTTATTTAGCCACGAGTTTCAACGAGAGCTTTTTATGCACCTTCTTGAGGGTCTGCGCAAGACCGTGCTCAAGGTACAGATCAATGTGCTATCTTAAAGCAGTGATATTTAAATAACTTGCAGTCTGGATACTTAAGAAACAACTTTTCTCTTTGCGTTGCAGTACAAAGGCTGCATGAAACTGGATGCTGCGTGTTGCCAAGCCACAGCATGTGCTCAGGAGGTGGCAGTTCTTAGAGAAGGTTCTTAACCTTGCTTTCCAGGGCACAAGTGTAACACATCCTCAAGTCATGTGGCAGAGCTTTTTTATTTTTCCCCTAATAGGACTATTTTGGGAAAATGGGCTAGAGAGTCCTAGATTAGCTTTAGTATTTTGGACACTAGTCCTACTTTTGTGCATGCACACAGATGAATTTATCTTTAAGTTTTGATACAAATGCAGTAGCTAGAGCTTTAGAAGCACTGGGTAAACAACAGCCTGGCTGAACATCTCCCAAGAATAAAGGACTCCAAGCTGGCAATGGAGTGCTTAACAGGAGCTACTGTCTGGAATCTAAAGCCAGACGCATTCAAAGTAGAAATCAAGTACAGATTTGTAATGGAGAGGGTGATTAAGCACTGTAATGAACTAGAATGGATGGATCCTTGGTCTCTTGCTGGTTTTGAGGCAAGATGTCCTCTGGACATAAATTAAGCCAGGTTAGTAGGTTTGTTTTACTTCATGTTGGCCTCAGTGTAGAGAAGGTGAAGCAGATGAAATATAACAGCCCATGTTTATAGACATGTGCACACACACAGAGTCCAGCCAGAAGACTTTATGATTCTTACCGACCTCAATCTGTACATTAAGTCAAAGACTTAAATTTCAGAGTGTTTTTTGTTACTTCTGGGAGTGTATTGGTTTGTAATTATGCATGGGGTTAGGAATCTGACTTTATTGTGAATTCAGCAGTGGTAGTACCTCATTCTCAGGGCTGATCTTCACTACCTAAGGCACCAGGTTTATCAGCAAGCTTAAGCTTGGTCGTTCTGCATTTCAGTAGCTGGTAGGGTAATAGTCCTGTTGTAATAGTGGGGCCTGTGTCCTCAAGCAGATACCATGTTCAGCCACTGATAACCATCCTGTGTGGCTTTAAGCCAAGAATTTAGCCCCTCTGTTTATGTTTTACTTGTGACAAAACAGTGATGTTTCTCTTCCCCAAGGACAAAAGCTTTTAATTTGTTATTTGTAAAGCTCATTTTAAGAGCTTACCAAGGAAGATATCAGTGAAATACAAAGTGATGGCATTATTTTTTACTATGTGACTCACTCAGAAATTAAGAGGGAAAATTAATTTCTTTTCCAAAGAAGTGATATCAGCCTCGTCTTTACCAAGTGACTTCCTCCTTGCTTCTGCAGGGCATTGTGGATCAGGGTGAACTATGCTTCAAAACAATTAACTGCATCCAGTGAGAAATGAAGAAAACTGAAGTGGATCACAAGAATGTATTAAAAATCAGAACTAAAATAAGAATGATTTCATGTCAGGCGAGACAAATGCAGAGTTGATACTCCAGTGCTTCACACTTCCACTTGTCCTTGGCACCGAGAAAATGAGATTTTTAATATCTGAAAAACAGATTGCCACGAAGACTCATCCATTGTAAATTTAAGCTGCCTTTATAGCAACTTAAGCTGGGGACAAGATTGTTCATTACATCTGATTCTACAACTGTGGCGATGATTTCCATATTAATATTGAATTTTTTTATTGTCTGTCCGAGAAATAAGAAGGGGAGCTGGTAGTGTTTTCCCAGTGTTAGCAGGTAATTTATTTAATGAATAATGTGAAAGGGCAAAGGTTGGTGAGTTCTTACTTGCATATCAACTACAGATAGTGGTGTTACCTGCCTTTGCTACTCTGAGTACACCTGGTTTTCTGCTGAGAGGAGGCTGAGGGAACAGGGATATAGATTCATGGTTTCAGAGTGGTAGTTATGTTGGTTTGGGTTGATTCTTTTTTTTTTTTTTTTTTTTTTTTTTTTTTTTTTTTTTTTGTTTTTTTTTTTTGGGTTTTTTTTTTTTTTTTTTTTTTTTTTTTTTTTTACTAAAATTAGAGGTGAGGGGGTTGCCTGTTTCCGGTCTGGTAGACCCTTAAATTACAAAAACATTTAAGCAACCTTTACATGTGTATGGGGGCAGGGGAGGTATTTCTGTGCTACTGAACTTTAGACCAGCACTGAGTCAAAGACTGTTTGTAACCCTTTTCAATAGCAGCTGATCTGTTCTGGCATCAGGCGTCGGAAGCACTAGCTATCCCTCCTTTCTGTGCAACTGCATTTGCTTTCACCAGTCCAGCTACCAAAGCAGACAGGAGGATTCCCTGACCTGCCTTACTGCTTGGCTCTGTCTGCAACAGTTTGGGATTGCGTTCAGACATTAATACTGCTGCCTCAACTTTTAACATAGCAAAAATGGAGATTTTCTCCTGTTTTCTCATGAACTCTCTCCTGCTTATTTCTGCCTAAATGCTGTCAACCTCTGTCTGTGCCCACAGATCTGGAGTCTCTTGGAAAAGTTCCTTCTTCCTCCTCTGTTCTCATCCCAGATTTGGTCTAGATCTTAATGGCTCTTCATTTATAACATCTGAGGCCTGTACCATTTTTCTTTTCTTCCATTAGTATCACTAATACCATTGTCCTGCCTTTGTCATCTCGCACCTGAGTTACTGCAGCCTTTTCTTTGGCTCTCTATCTCCTCTCCTCATGCTCTAGTTTTAATACTGTGTTTCATGATGATGGAAAGTGATCTTTTCTTTCCTTTGTGAGTTTTGTTCTTTGCTTCTTCCACACTCCTCATAATGGAAGCAAATCTTTCTCTGAGGAATCCAGTTCTCTATCATTAGCCTCTCTGACCTTTAGAAAGTTTGTATATGTTTAAGTCTAATTTGTTCCTTTTTGGAAAACAAAACAGCTCTGTATTAACCTCAAAATTTGGCAATAAGTCAACAGCATGATCTCATATTTTTTGTGACTGCTTCAGGGAATATGTTTTAAATGCAGTTAAGAGATTTAAGAGTGTTTGGTGTAGAACTATCTTAAAAAGCTTTGGCGTGGCTGACTGTGAGGGACCTGCATATTTGTCTTTTCCATCCATCAGTACTTCGGTTCTACAGTTTCTCTCCCAGGCCACAGTACATGGCCTGGAACAGTCTGCTGTGACCACTCGTCTTGTCTGTGACCTTGCTTTTGGCAACCTCCTTTCCTTGCGAGGAAAAAGGCAACTTGAGATGCAGATGTGGGCCAAATGAATTGTCTGGGAAATGGCAGCAGCTGTCTCTCAGCAGCCTTCCTCCCCCAAGACACCCAGTGCTTTCCTTGGCCACATCTGGGTGGTAGCAGTCCTATGGGGGCAGCCTTCCCCCCCCCCGAGGTGAGCTGGTGCCTGAGGCTGACTGCTGCTACTTCTGGAAAAGCTCAGTCAGCCCAGCCTTTTGCCCTAAAAGTTCCTAAGCTTTTTTCATGAAGGAAAAAAAAAATCCACCTAAATGGTGGTACAGTCTGTGTATGCTCAGTGGGCTCCACCTGGAATAGTTGCAGTTCTTCCCCAAAGCCTCTAGTATAGTGATAGAGGAAAAGTCATGCTACAGTGTCTCGGCCGCTCTTAACCATTGAGAAGAGCCAAGATGTGTCCATCCACCATGCTTGGTTGCTAATATTACAGACAGCTCTTTATGGAGCAGACCAAATTATCCCATGCAAATCCCTGTGCTGCTCTATCGTCTTGTTTTCTATTCCAAGTCACATACACCCATAGCTCACAGCATGAGCTCTCTAGTTCTTTCCGCATCTTCCTGGATATAATATCCTGTCTTTCTCTTTCCCGTTGGTTAATAGTTTGACTTTTGAAGCACTTCAGTCCTTGTTAGTTTGTGGAGATAGACATCAGCAGTGATAGCTAAAGAAAATTCTATTAGGTCATTCCTTTTCAGAACATAGTACCTGTCTTCTAAGCTCTTTGCGGATGTTAGCCAAATAATCCTTTTAATAGCTTTTGTGAGTTAAAAGGGTAGGTAACTGTCATAAGGCTAAATGATTGCATAGATTAATTTACTTGTGGCCAAAAGAAATCGATTGTAATTTAAATTTTTGTCTCTGGACTGATTACACTACCAGACATCAACTTGCTTCTTAGGAATCTACCACGTGCACTGAAGTATCTGTCTGGGATTATATGGGGGTCTGGATTAGTCACAGATTATCCAGAGTAATATGCTTGAACATTTCCATTTTTTAACCTGTGGGTGTACACAAGCTGAGAATACTCACCTGGTTGGCCTTGTTTAGATCTGTGAAGTATCCATGAGTAACTTGAGCCATTACAATCCGTAGGGTGTTTGGATGGAAAAGAATATTTGCCATACTTTTAAGACCATGGGTCCATTGCAAACCATGTCAAAGCTCCTACTGAAGGCAAAGTGTAAAGAAAGAGGCTGAGGCTTTAACAGGCCATTAAAAACAAAACAAAACAAAAAAGCATGATATAAGAAAATTATGTGGTTCTAGGGAGCATTTTTCTAACCCATGGCTATGTTTAGTGATTGGTATACATTCTGTTGCCTTTTAGCAGAGGGATGCATTGGATAATTGGGAAGGATCCTGAAGGCACCTGTCTTTGGTAGTTGGTTTTGGTTTTGTTTTTTTAAACAGGAAGTTATTTTGCATTCCTGTAAGCTGGTTGTGTAATTGTAAGTCAGATAACAAGAAATCAGAATGTATTTGCCTTTTATATAAATCTCTTAACATTCTCATATCTTTTCATTGTGTCTTACAGAATGGTGAATAACACTGAAGACCCTCAAGAGGCTTTATAACGTCCCATCCCCATGTAAAGTATGCTCAGAACTTTTCCAGTAGTGTAAGTACAAGCTAAAAAAACCCCACCAAAATTAAGAGTTGTTTGGTAGTTTGGGCTTTTTTTTTTTGTTTTGTGGTTTTGGTTTGGTTTTTTTTTTCCCCTGTTAATTTGTCTAAAAAGAGCAGAGAAATGGTTGCAGTGATTATCAACAGTTGGCTAAATTGGAGAGTTCCACTGGTTTGGTATTTGTTAAACATTTGAACCAGGGAACAGGAGCATGTAATTCCTCACTTGGTCTGGCTGATGTGTTTTTTCTTCTTTTCTGTCACTGAAAGAGAAGGAAAATCATGCTGTTCTTAGAAATTTAGCCTTGATCACCAAAAAGTTACCGTTAAAAGAGAGGTCTCTGTACATCTACTGGAATACTAGAGGATACCAGAGCTGTGCAAGAGTTTAGCACCACTGCAGACTTGGTGAGAAGCGATTAGTACACCAAAACCGTAATATTACGTAGCAAAGGCAGAAAACCTGGGGCACCTAACCTAACACTAGAATTGGATGAGTTGGTCCAAGCAACTGGTGCAGTATCTGGAATCCCAGTACAAACTGAAGTTGTCCAAATCTCATCCTTGAATTTGAGCCTATTAATTTGTTCTTCCAAATGACTTCTGTCGTGGATCTTCAGTGTAATTGGCATCCATGCTGTTTCTTCAATAAGCAAGCAAATAAATTCAAAATTTGAAGCTTGTGAGGCTTAAAGGAAAGGCTTGACCTGTACTGTACTGTCATCCATCTCTCACTGGCCAGTCCTATATCGTTGTTTCCCATTCCTGTTTTAAAGGTATGACCAAATGCTTGTCCACTGGCAATCAGATTCTTGGGATACTATGACCTCTTTACTTCTGATTGTACCTTCTGTCACACTCAGTTGGAAAGAGAAATCCTGTCTACAGAACAGATAGCAAGAAACTGGACTGCTGTGAATGCAGACAGATTTTCCCAGATGGTTTATTACAAGGATGATCCAGCACATGGACAGTCACAGTACAAGTGGCAGTGCACTCACAGACTTCTGTAGGGGGACTCACAGTGAAAAGTAAGGACTGCCAGAGGTTTTGTGTTGGAAACTAAATTACCAGTGTGTTTGGAAAAGCCTTCTAGATACAACCATTAATTAGTTATTTTCTACTGCTGGTGGCCTAGTCTTCTGTTCAAAACTAGTGGTTTCCTGCTTTGTTGCCAGCCCACCAAGCCACCTCCTCTGCTTTCTTTTAGCTGGAAATATGTTGGATTTCAGTATTAAAATCACCACTTCAAATTGTAAAGATCTAGTTCACAGCAGGAAAGAAGTCTGAAGGTAAGGCTGTATTGCCCTGTGGATCTCTATTATGCTGGTAATTCAGAGATTGCAGTGTTCTTAGAGTTCCTCTGTACTTTGTGTGAGCACAAGGACAGTGTGTCAGCTTTAACTGCGGATCAGACTTTTAACATAAATTTCCAAACTGTGAGTTATATAGTTTTAATTTCCTGTGTTTTAGCTAGATTTCAGTCATGTTCTGCCCCTGTACATTTTCTACCCTGTTAATCAGCTTCCACCCTCCTATCCAAGAATTAGCAGCTTTTTAAATTTATTCCAGTATATGTGCAGTTAATACAGTCATCAAGAATGCAATTGAAGTATAGGTGAATGATTTTTGACTGAGCGAAAGCTGGGGTGAACCTCTCTGAAGGGGATTAGAGAGTATTAAATTAGAGGAAATGGGCGAAGATGACCCACTTAGGTATAAAGTTTCCAGATTAAACCATAGATAACTTTGAAAAAGGGTAAGCAGGCGTCGTGGTTTTGGAAGGGAAAAGAAATAAACAGAGCCTTTTAAAAGGAAAAAAAGTAACTTTTAACTTAAATACTGAATAAGATTAAAGTTGAACAGTCTTAAAACTACCATGGTTAGAGAGTAGTTTGGTTATTTCTACCAAGGGGAAGCATCCTCTGTCAGAAGAGCAAGGTGGGCAGCTGGCTGCAGTTACCATTTCACCTGCTGAATTTTTGTCCACAGTTGAATGAGAGTCAGTGCTTGAGACGAATTTGAAGCATCGTATGAACACAAGACTCTTGATTTTGGTCTCACTAAAATTAGTCATTTATCTGAAAATAGGTCCTCCTGTAGCCAGTGAAAGTAAATCTCTGTTGGGTTCTCCATAATTACTGGCACTTCACAGGCTTATGGCAGTATTGATTAATTAATATGTGTTAATAGTGAGTGTTAATATGGCCATCAGTATTTGTGTTGCATGTGTCAAACTCTCTCTCAAAATACAATTTCTGATAGAATTAGGCAGTTTCAACATAATCACTTAAAGTTTACCTGGGTTATCAGGCTGGTTTATGAATCTTACTGCCAGCAGCAACAGAGCTGTCTTGGGAATGAGTAAAAGCCTGTTGAGTGTAAAGAAAATCAGTGTGAGTAATGCAGATGAAAAAGGACTAGATGGAAGCCTTGTCATCATTTAGGGAAAAACAATGGAAAAAAAGGACCAAGTATGTGAACAATACTGAAGTTGGCACATGCTGACAATCAGACAGTGGAGTTAGTGTCTTAGAAAGGCATTGCCTGGCTGAGCTGTGTTAACTTTCATCCAACTTCCTTGAAATGTGACATGAAACTTGTTAATTAAACTTGGGTGAAAGAGGACTCGGCTAATTTGCTCTTTTTGTCTTGAGTGACAAGGTATCATGTAAATAGTTGTTGTTTTAAGCTTCCTTAACTGAAATAGTACCTTGTCTGAGCCCTTACTTTTACTCAAGATAAACCAGATGAATTAATTTGTGATTTCACAAGCAGCTAAACCGTTCTGAAAGGAACCTGAAAGCGATCTTCTTGCACATGTGCCTCTTATGCCTGCTTATGCTTTTGGCCAGATTGGCTTGTCCTCGTCTGTTGAGTTGGTTAATAGCAATCATCAGAGCCTTCTCTAAGCTCATTCAGCTTGCTAACCCAGGCAGATACTAGCTGTGGGTGGGCTGGTGGTTTGGTTGACTGATTTTCCTCCTGGGTTAGTGAGCTGAACTGGTCTGGTGATTTCCACCAATTCCTGGAGCTATGCAGAAGAGCTGAAGAGCAGGTCATAGGTTGATTCACCATCTCACTTGCATCTTCAGGTGTTCTCCTCCTGCTCTGATCAGGATTTGGACTTGCCCTAAGAATATAGGCTGGGTCTTCTCTGTGTCATGCAAGAGGAAATTTACCTAGTTCAGCCTGGGCTGCACAAAGAGATGCTTGTTGCTTTAAGAGCATTAGTTAGGATGTGCATTTCTTCTTGAAATGCTTTTAAATAAAATAGAACTCTTAATACAGAAGCAAACATAGCCAAAAGCCCATGTTTTTGCCATTATGATATATATACTTCAAGGAGCTGCTGTTATCTATTCCTGAGTTGTTCACAAAGTGTAATCTCTGTCTTCCTAAGACTGTGTGCCAGTAAAACTACACTTGCAAACTCTTTTCTAGTGGGAAAAGAAAAATTGCTTTGTAGTTCAGCACAAAATTAGAGGTAGGTAAGTTTCAGTTATTTTCTGGGTTTGGATTTTAGTTTTCTGAAGTAATAAATTTCTCTCAAGAAAGTGTGTTGTTTGTTACTGCTGGTAATAGATCCTGAGGGAGAAAGACTGTGCCTGAAATACATCAGAATGTCTCTTTTCCTTTATGTATGGAAGAGGTGGGGGAAATGCTGGTGATGACATTGCTTGAAACTTGTCCTACACCGTGTCATATCTGATGCTATAGAAGGACCCTGTAGGATGGATGTATGTGTGGTGAGAAAACCCTCGAAGTCTGGCCAGATGCTTGATTTGCCTTCTTGCAAAATGCTTGTGTGACTTTGAACAAGTAATTTTGACTTGTCTGAAGGCCAGGCTTTTTCTGTGAGCTCTTGGTCTCAAAAATTACCATACTTTTACTTCCCTGCCTTATGGGGGTATTCTGTGGAAAGATGTGTTCAAGTATTTAGACACTCCAGCTAGCTTCTCCTTATAGAGAAGAATTCTGAGCTGCTGGGTTTTAATAAAGGAGTGATTAAATTCTGGAGTGAACTGAGGAGGCAGAAGACTGCAGTATACCTACCCCGTAACCTTGACAGCTGAAAATGTGACTTGCCAGTCTGGTGTCTAGGTTAGACCCATGTCTCAGTTTTATTGCCGCAATGACTGTGTTCTCCACATGTTGGATAACAGCAATATTTTGGTGTGTTGGTGAGATTTGCTTAGCTGTGTAACTCAAGTGCACACAAGTCCTGCCCTGATTCTGTTACAGAGTTTATGTATCCAAAGTTTAGTCTTTGGCTCCCAGATCCAAGAGCTCCTTCTCCGCTCTTGGCACAAGTTTGGGCTTTGGTCCCTGGTTCAGCACTCAGCTGCCACTACAGCTTTTCTCTCTGTTAGTCCTTCTGATCCTTAATTCTGCCCTTGAATCCAGCCTCAGAGTTTGAATTCCTGCCTCGTTGCTGTAGAATTGCGACAATAGTAGGAAACTCAGATTTTAGAAGCAGGGAAGGTTAGGGTTAGACAGATAAGGTGTCAGTGTGAATCAGTCTGTGCCTTGAGTAGAATTCTGAAGTATCTGGCTCCCAGCCCTGTGCTTAGTCAGAGGTCAGCCCCTTTTGTAAGACTTGGATTATGACAATAATTGGCATTTATATATACATATTTTTGCCTTGTAAGATCGATCTCAAGTTCTCTCTCTCTCTTTCCCAAAGATGTAAAGCGGATACTATAAAGCAGAGTAAGTTACTCACCCAAGTGGAATCGGCAGCAAAACTGTTAGGGTTTGCTTACTGCCAGTGCGCCAGCATCCAGTAAAAAATATTTTATCAGCAGTAAAGAATTCCAATGACTGAGTGGAAGAACATTTTGTGTGGAAGAGGAGAATTTGGGTTTGGGGCTCTTTAACTAGCTGAGGAACTTGAAGCCTCCTGAAGAAATTATATGTTGATATTCTCCTCTCAGCTTGCCTTCTGTAATTTGTGTAGCGGTGAGTATTTGATTACGTTGGATTTATTTTCAGAAGTTTCAGGCTGCTCTTATTAATTGTCACCATTTTGATCGAAAGCGTATGGCAGTGTTCTGCATTCATAAGACAGTGTTTTGCATTCATAAACAGAACTGGTGACGTTTAACCTCGGTAGATCAGCTTGTAGACTGATTTCACTCCTTGCTGCAGTATGAAGCTTTCGTTTCCCTGGGATGAGAGCAGTCATTACAAGCATTACATTTTGTTTGTGAATCAGGATGAATGGGAGTAGAGTCCTCTTTGAAAATCAGAACTAAGAGATGCAACTGCAGGAGATGATTATGCTAACGTATGGGTAAGGATGGCTCTGTGTTCGTTGACATGATGAGCACTTGAGGCCTGATTTTTTTTCTCTCTCTTGAAAACTGCTACAACTCCACTGAAAATACTGGAGTTGCAACTGATGAGCATAAATGTTGGCTCAGATGAGTCAGATCCTTAATCCTCTGTTTCGCCCCAGAATTCATAGCATCAACTACTGTTTTGAAGGCAGCTTTGCTTAATATAGTGCAAACCTTTGGGCGTTTCTGAAATATTTAAGTTGGCTGTGAATAAAAGGAGATGCACTTGTTCAATAAGAACAGAAAAGGCCAAAGCCTCAATTTCAGAAGGCTAGTGTTGTGCCATAAATGTCCCAGTTTGGTTCCAATAGTGCCTTAGAGCTGCACTTGGTGGGTCACAGTCTTTTCCTCTGAACATGAGTGTATAGTATGCATGGTTCACTTTGTGATATACATAAAACACTCTGCTTGTGGAACAGCTATAGCTCAGCATGAAGGTCCCTCTCTTGAGCATCTTGTAAGAACCAGCTGCATCCTTTGGGATGGGTAATGGTGGGAGAGATGTAGAAAAGGAAGGAGGAGTGAAGGAAACTTTGCTTGGGTACTTGGAGCTCATGAAAATACGTGGAGAGAGAAACAAGCTTGCATAATATAAAGCATGGTTAAAAAAAATAACAGACTGGGCAGCTGGAAGTGGAGTTTCTTCGTAGTCACTGGTTCTGAAAGAAAGCATCCGGAGCTGTAGTTCATGTGAATTAACTTGTTGAGTATCAGGCCGGTTGATAAGTAAATTATATTGCCTTTGGAAATAGCAGTGCCACCCTTAATATCCATTTTTGCTTGCTGTCTAGATCAGAGACCTCACATAGAAAGGAAACATAGCAGTCCAGTCACACTGACCAAGGGTGCTTTCACCAGTGCATGGTCTGTGACCTGGGCGTGCAAAGCCACCAGAGCTGGAGGACATCCATCTCCACAGTTGTTGAGATAGGAGTACTCACTAGTACTGTATGCACATACACGCAGGAAAACAACTGGCAGGCAAAGGATTTCAAGCTGTGAGAAAAACTGTGATGGCTAAAACACTTGTTCAGTTAACTGGTTGTAGAAAGTAATTTTTTTTGCTGTGTTTTGGGATAACCTTCTTCAGCTGAAAAGATACATCTTTACCATGTAATTTTGCTCTTCCATTTGAAGGGCAAAATTGTATTCAGTGACACCAGGAAAGTACATGTTATGTTGCAAGAAATGATGGTGCTATCAAAGAGAAGATTACAACTTCTGGAGATCCTGCTGGCAGGACAGTGTAGTGCTGTTAGGGTCCAACCCTGGACCAGCAATATGTGCCATATGTCAAAGGAAGGCAAAAGTTGGCATCTCCCCCCATCCTGTTTGCTACAGTTAATGTGACTTTATCAGATTCATTCTTAAACCAATTACCAGGATCCTGTTCGGAACGCTTTGGCTGTAGCCCACATCCATATTATGCAGATTATATCAAATATAGGTCTTTTATCAAAAAGTGCAACTGGTTGCAGAGCTTATTAGATAAAGCAGTGAATTTTAATGGGTATTTGGAGAAGCAGAAGAGGATCTTTTCAGTGATGCTAGAGTACGTCCTACTCATGTACAGTCAGTAAAAGAGTGGAAAAAATGATTTCTTGTGATCATTACAGAGTCCAGAACCATTTTCTCAAGTGTTACAGGTGTTAAGGCTGCTGTCTGGCCTTATTCCCAAATAGGTAATTGAATTGCATTGAACTTTTGCAAGTTCAATTGGACATGGACTTAGCTCATAGCTGTTTTTATGGGATTATTCTGCTGTGTTCCAGCACCTAGGAAGTTAGTGTCAGGTAAATGATTCTTGTATCTGTGGGGGCTGTGTTTCTCCTTGCTTTTCTTTACGAGATGTAGGGAGATAAGAGATTGCCACATACCCCCACTCAAGATTAGTACTTTCTAAGTGGGGAGGGATCCCCATATCTAAAGGGTGAAATTCATACAAAAAAGAGACTAAGTAAGTCTTGGTGGTATGACAAGGAAAAACAACAGTACTGAGAGCAATTATGCTCCTAAACAGCTTTGACTCCAGAAAGTGGTGTTAGAAGTGAAAAAGAGCAATTCTGCATCTGGATGGTTGAGACCTGCTTGTGATTTTATATCTATGGATTGGGGAAGGGGGAGGGGGGTTGGGAGTGGAAATAAGTTCTTTTTTATTTAGCTCTTTATAGTTCTGGGTTCAGTGTGATATTCAGGTACCTCAGGTTACTTTTGGATGAGCCAAAAATGTGAAGTTTTAATGCTTTATAGATACCAAGAGACAAGAAGTGGAATTGGTCTATCTTACTTGGGGTGTGTCTGCCAACTCAATGTAAAAAATATAAATAAATTCGAAACTACAAGCTACTATTTTTTTTCTGTCAGGATCTAAATAAACTTGATTCACTTTAAGGGCCAGATTCGGTTGTTAAAAAATTGGTCAATTATAGATTTGAGCTTAATTAGTACTTTCTAGTCTTGCTTTCAAAATTTCAGGGAGAAAAATGCATGACAATTCTCCCTTGGTTGCGCTATTTTGGTTATCTCCCCAAGGAAATTGGACAGTAACTGGTGAGAGTTTTCTAACTGATAAGGAGATGAAGCGTGTGATTATATGCTGAGATCGGCAAATGTTGAGGATATTTTACTACTGTGGCAGCAAAGTTTGCCAGTTTGACTACAGCAAAGCAGTCGATCCACAGTCTTTGTTCTCAGGAAAAGTATTTGCTATCTTTACTTTCTCCTGCACACCCCCAATCGTTCTGCTTGTCTCTATCTTATTTTACTTCTTGTTACTTTTGCAGCTGATTGTATTTCATAAGGCAGAAGAGGGGGGAAGCAAATTGAATTATAGCTAGCCAGAGGAGTTCAGGAGGATAAGAGGCTCTTACAGCAATATAGGGGGGATGAAGTAGTGGAGAATATCCACTAATTAACGAGGTGAGTGAAATTACAATGATTCTAAAATGGCTGATTTACTTAACTGCTTTGTAAATTGATCTTTAAGTAGGGTAAGTTTATTCAAATATTTTAAAAAGGGAAAATAACTGCAGCCCTGCTAGAATAATGGTTCTAGATAATATTACTGTAGTTATTCATTAAAAAGATAATTGGCAATGTTGGAACATGTTCAATAATACCACGTTTTGCAATATTTGTTTTGGGTTTTTAAATGGAAAATTCTCAGTTCCTGCAGTTATCAATACATAAAACTCACTCAGAAGCATTGTTTCTAGATCTCATGGTTGTGTAGAGATGTATCCGAAAATGTGAATAAGAGTTCAAAATCAAGAAGACGAAAGAGAAGTATATCAGATGCAATATATGCTGCGTATGTAAGTATAAGCAAGGCAGTTTTTACATCTGTATGTGACATTAGTTAGACCAGCAGAGAGATACTGTATCTGATTTTGATGTTCTTACCTTTTATGCATTTGAAAAATTATGCAGAAGTTTTTTAAAAGGGTTGGAGGGGTAGAAGAATATTTTGCATGGACAAACTGACAGACCATTGATTTTGGTTTGCTTTGCTTTGTTTTTTCAAATTGCCACATTTTTCCAGTGCTTGTGTTAACATAGCATGATGGATTTAGTTCGACAGTAGGTTTGCTACTCTTAGATTACTTTCTGCAAGCCTCTTAGAAGCAGTCCACAGATTAAGAGGACTCTGCAGAACGCAAGTTGGATATCTTATCCTTACAGTAGAGGATGGCCCTGTCCAGCAGCTCTTGCATCCCTGTGCAATTACTGCACATGCACAGCATACTCCTGCTGCATTGAAGTGGGACAAGTTGGAGGCCAGACCACTTTTCCCACATACATCAACCTACAGCAGGTCATAGAATTATAGAATGGTTAGAGTTGGAAAGGACTTTTAAGATCATCCAGCTCCAGCCCCACTGCAATGGCCAGGGACGCCTCACACCAGAGCATGTTGCCCAAAGTTCTGTCCAGCCTGGCCTTGAGCACTGCCAGGGATGGAGCATTTAGCACTTCTTTCGGCACCCTGTTCCAGTGCCTCACCCCCCTCACTGTAAAGAACTTCTTCCTTATATCCAACCTGAACTTCCCCTGTTTAAGTCTGAACCTCATACCCTTTGTCCTGTCACTACAGTCCCCGATGAAGATACCTTCTCTGGTATCCTTGTAGGCTCCCTTCAGATACTGGAAGGCTGCTGTGAGGTCTCCCTGTAGTCTTCTCTTCTCCAGGCTGAACAGCCCCAACTTTCTCAGCCTGTCTTCATACGGGAGGTGCTCCAGCCCTCTTATCATCCTCGTGGCCCTCCTCTGGACTTGCTGCAGCAGCTCCATGTCCTTTTTATGTTGAGGACACCAGAACTGGACACAGTACTCCAAGTGAGGTCTCACAAGAGCAGAGTAGAGGGGCAGGATCACCTCCTTTGACCTGCTGGTCACGCTTCTTTTGATGCAGCCCAGGATATGGTTGGTTTCTGGGCTGCAAGCGCACACTGAAGCCGGCTCATGTCAAGCTTCTCATCAACCAACACTCCCAAGTCCTTTTCTGCAGGGCTGTTCTGAATCACTCCTCCACCCAAACTGTAGCTGTGTGTGGGATTTGCCCTGACCCAGGTCAATCATTTCTCTTTCATCTAAGAACACTGCAGTTCATTATATGTAATTCACTAGTAATTTACTAAAGGATACTTAGGATTCACTAAAGGATTACATGTAATTCACTAAAGGAGATTAATTTGGCCTGACAACCCAGATCTAGAAGCGCAGCCCTGACATTTTGGACAAACTAGGAGTCACACCTAAATTTTAAAAGGAATGACTGGCCATGGCAACAAACTGCTGCAGGAAATGGCAAGTTCTGTGTTACGTGGCATTTTTGAAGCTACCTGAAAAGTAATGCTTTTGTCAGATGCCGGTTTTTCAGTTCTTGGGCTAGAAGGACAAAAGTTTTGGTTTTTTAGGTCTGTGACAAATGGGAGATTAACCTAGACAGTCTAAAGTATGTTTTAGTATTAAACTTTAAAGAGTCAGTAAAATAGGAATTTTGAGTAGAGGTAATTCTGGATGGAGGTTCTTGTTCATTAAATTCTCCAGTTCAACAAAGTACTTGAGCACATGAAACTTGGTGTTGACAGATAAATGATCCAGGAAATGGCAGCGTTAGAAATACAGGTAAGAAATGCCCCAGATGGCTTTATCTCTAAGGAAAGGCAAGCTGGCATATCTAGTGAAAACCATCTCAAGGCCAGATGTTTATGAAGAGATTTTCTATCTGAAAACCATACCACTCGGAGGTGACATGGGGGGGTTTCAGGTTGTACCAGAGTTTGAGATGTGAGTCAGTAAGTCACTGTGACACTTCTCACAAAGCTTGGAGAAAAGCACTGAGCAGCCCTGCCTCCCCCGACGCAGAGGCCAAACCTAGAACACAATGTCTGTTTCCAAATGCTCCTTGTCAAGCTCTGAACGTCTCAGTCTGAGATATGACTTCCAAATTTTAGTTGTTACAATTCCAGTCAGTCACTAGTCTACTGCTGCATTGGCTGCTGTGTCCTCCTTTTAGTAGAATAATCTGGGTGCTTGTCTTTTAAAATTTAAAATGGCCTGTGCATTTTCAGTAATCAATTGTCCAAAGGACAGCGCATTCCGGTTGGACTGAAGCACTTATATGGCTGTAGTCTGTCTGTTTTCTCACAGTCATTTTCTTGGATGGGAGTCATCCCCTTGTGTTGTCCTCCTGCTTCTTTCTCCTATGTCCACACTGTTGAAACGATTAAAAGGATTCAATAGCTGCTTGATGACGCCAAGGACAGGAGCTTTTTCTCATTTCTGTATTTTCCAGGCTTCAGATGCCATTTTTGTGGGTTTATGCATCCTGGCTTCATAGCACTTTGTCTGTATAGCTACCCTTTAGCTACAGCTCTAATAAGCAAGCCAGTTCTCAGTGTTGTTCTTCAACCTCATGGCCACTTGGCCACCTCCATACTACCAGACCCTCCTAGCACTGAGACTGAATGGCTGCATCCAGAGAAGGTTTGTGGTGTCTGCTCCATGCAAAGTCTTGAAAAAAGCCTGTGAACTGGCTGGAAGTGCACTGGTTGTGCTGAACCAAAACTGTGCCAAAGACAGCTGCAGTGATTTAATAATGCTGCAGATGACTGCATGTAGATGCTACAGTGCCTGTTCTTGGGCACTGTTTAATTTCCTAGTATTGACATGGCTGTACCCTCTGACTCAAGGATAGATGTGTTCCCATTGCCTCGTCAGGTCTGGGTAGTAAGAGGTTACTCCCCTGAAGAGATTCTCTTGCTACACATCAAAAACCTACAGATTTTGTTTACTGCGATTCATGTATCTTAAAAAAGCACTTGAAAAATTGTCACTCTGTGGCTTCTGTTGGGGACTTCTCTGTGCCAGTGCAGAAATGGAAATGAGATGTGATCTTCAAAATTTGTGGAGAGAAATAGACAGCCCTGTGTCTGGAAGGTCTAGCATAATTGAGACAGCCAACATCCCTCTTTCTGTTTTCATTGGGTCCTTGGAATTCTTGCTTGACTTTCCCGAGGCTGCTGTTTGTCTACTCTCACTTGTAGGGATTGTACGTTAGCTCTGTCATGTCTCCTGGAGTTTGAGTGATCTCTTCACCCTGCTCTCCTGCAGGAATTGTAATAAAGCATTGACTCATAAGAAGAGTCACAAGAAGGATGGAAAATGGAAAATGCCTTGATCTCTTTGCCAAGTTCTGTCTGCCCTCCATCTGCCATCCTTTCTCAAAATCTTAAGCTCTGAAGGAGGTGATCTTGTAATTTTTATGCCGTTTGGATGTGTAGTGAAGAGACCTAGGAAGGAAAACAGACTAAAGGTGAATATTGTGATTTATGTTTCTCCCAGTTCCATTTCTGGGCTTTGCAGCAAATACATGTTCGTTGTTCTGGCACTTTGGGAAGTTTAGGAGTTAAAAATGCTTTTGATGAGCCACCATGATGATTGAGTTACATGAGAAGCCTGCCTTTGGAGGGGAAAAGGCTGTAGACTTATTTTTTTAAATGAAAGCTCAGTAGTAATTGGATGTGCTGCACTTTCCTTGTTAGGGCAGGTGATCTGTGACAGCATTGCAGGTTCAAAAGTTATTGACTTCAGAAATCAAACTTCAGATATGGGACTTCAGTCAAATCAACTTTGGTCCTACAGGCCACTATTATTTCCGCTAGATGTGTTTTTTATCTTCTTTTTTTCAAGGTAGTAACAAAGTTAGGGGAACTTGAACTCTTCGCACTTAAGATTTGAAAGAGATTCATAAAACTCACGTCATAACTGGTTAAAACTTCTCCAAAAAAACTCAACCTTGACCTAACAGGTTTGGAGTCTGGGTGGTGGATACTAAGCAATGGACAATATTTTGTCTGAAATCAAGTTGCAGCCTTAATTACCGAGCAACCACTGTCTGTCTGTAGCAGCGGTTTATCAAAAGCAAAAGGGTACTATTGTACAAAATGTAGGGAATGGTAGTAGAAGAGAGAATTGCTGTTTGAGCACTTCAAAGAAAATAAGCTCTTCTGCTACGTAGTGAGACTAGCATTCGTGGGAGGTTGCCAGCTGAGCTTGTTTGGAGGTGGACTATTGGGCCACCAGTTCTGTCATGTGTGTGACTTAAAGTTTTGGACCAGAATTGATCTTTCCCGCATGTAAGGTACTTGCATGTACCACAGAGAACTATTGAACTGAATTATTTGCTTTTACATTTTACCTTGTTTTAGTCTGCTGGAAACCATGTCTCACTACACAGACGAACCAAGATTTACCATAGAGCAGATAGATCTGCTTCAGCGCCTGAGACGTACCGGAATGACCAGACATGAAATCCTCCATGCGCTGGAAACCTTGGATCGTCTTGATCAAGAACATAGTGACAAATTTGGAAGAAGGTCTAGCTATGGAGGTGGTTCCTACAGCAACAGTACCAACAATGTCCCAGCGTCTTCCTCTACAGCCACAGCTTCAACACAGACCCAGCATTCTGGGATGTCCCCATCACCGAGCAACAGTTACGATACCTCCCCACAGCCTTGCACTACTAATCAGAATGGGAGGGAGAGTAACGAGAGGTTATCTGCATTCAACGGGAAGATGTCACCTACCCGCTACCCACTTGCAAACAGCTTGGCTCAAAGGTCATACAGTTTTGAAGCTTCTGAAGAGGACTTGGACATTGATGACAAAGTGGAGGAACTGATGAGGTTAGTAGAAGTCTTTGTAAAAAGTTTGGAAAGTCAGAGTGAGAGGTCCCCCAGAAGAAATTTGCATGTTGGAGGACTGGTCAGTAGAGATAGGTATTACCAAGGAAGTGGGAACAGCTTTAGACAGCTATTCCCTTGTTAGTTCCATAATGGTCACTATCTCAGTACCTCTCAACTACCTCTTAGTCTTGTGCAGAGAAGGCCTGGCCATGTGTGGGTATCCCAGTCTGTTTTACTGTTGAAATATCTATACTAAAAATTGAAATTAATGTTAGTGCACTAATTTTCACCCTCCTCTTATTCAGGAGACTTCTGACTGAGTGTCAATTCACATGACTCCTCCTCCACTACTTCATACCAGTTGTATTTCCTTGCATATGTAGGGCGAGTAGAGAATCTGCTTGATCAAAGTTTTCCAATGGGATCTGCAGAGCACGTTGTTATCTGTTTAGAGGTTGTGGCAGGGCTGACTCTCTGGGATTTCCACAGTCTGCACATTGGCATAGGAAAAACAAATAATAAAGAAAAAGCAGAAGTCTTCACTGAGAGCCAGTGGGTTGAGTTTTGTTTTTTTTTCCCCAGACTGACCTTCCTTTACTTTTAGTGGCTTCCTTTTCAGCATTATGGCAAAGATGAAGGGAGGGGATTACGCTACTGAGGATGAAGGTCAGAGTCAGTGGGCTTGATAGCAAAAAGAAATAAGAGGAAAGGCCAAAACAGTTCTGGTCATAATGTTGGAATGTCTTTCCCTGCTCCTCCCCCCCAAAAAAAGAGAAAAAAAAATTGCAACATTTATGAAGTGCCTATGAGAGATCTAGGGTCCATAAGCTCCAGGATAAAAGTACGTTTGAACTAGTTTGGAGACTTAGGGTAAAAGTGTGGCTTTTGGAGGAGAGTTTTAGGGATGAGCAGTATGAAAAGCTGATCAACCTCATGTACTGCTGGCTGCAGGATAATGGAGTAATGCAGGAAGGTCTTGGGTTTAGCAGTGTGCAGGATTTCTCATTGCTGAAGTTTAATCATTCCTCTTGAGTTTTGGGTTCCTATGCAATAAGTCTCAGGTAATGCTTTTAATGCTTATTTAAATAGAAACTGCTTTTATTTGCAGGCATACAGAAGATGAGCATTGGGTACAGAACTAAAAATGAACCCACAACATAGCATTTATTTTGAATTTACATTTGCAAGCTTGAATCTGCCTTGAATGCTGCTGGGGCAGGAGGGGAGAAGGGGAAGGCAGACTACCAAATAATGAAGTCTAGTTTTAATTGTCTGCCCTTCAGAGGAAGAGGAGAGAAAAGTATGTGTTTACTGCAGTTAAAATTTTTCTGCATATCACAGTCCCTCTGCAACCTACAGATTTTATTTTCTTTCTAGCACAGTTTTAGTCCCTTCTGAACTATCTTTGCACACCTTGTAAAAATCATACAAAGGCTTCAAATAACTGACACTTGTTCATTCAGTGCAAGCTGTGGACTAAGGAAGTGGGGGGAGGGGAGGAGATAGAGGTTGCAAAATCTTTTCTTCTTTGAGTCTTCCTTGAAAGGTTTGAGGAGGTTTGTGTATGTATATCCATTTGTGCAGCTAACCAGGCAGACCCTGCTATCCTTTATATTTTATTTTTGTGCCTCAGTTTTATGACTGGGGTTTTTATGCTGGTATGTGAGATTTATTCATCCCTGTGTAATGAAACTTTGTACATTCCATATGGCAGTGCTGCACCTAATATGAATTATATAGGACATGAGTCATCCATTCTCCTGCTAGCGTACTTTGATCAAACGTGACACTTGTTAAAAGAAGTGTCCACTGGTGAGGCACTTTGACTATTTTAATGCCTGCCTTCCCCTCTCCTTGTCCCCTAAATAAAGGAAATAAAGCCATTTTGCATCTCCAAAGTGCACTTTGGTCTGTCTGTCTTTTTGTGTGTTCTTTTGGTTTTTTTTGTTTTGGTAGGAGGGACAGCAGCGTGATAAAGGAGGAAATCAAAGCCTTCCTGGCCAATCGGAGAATTTCCCAAGCAGTCGTTGCACAGGTAACAGGTAAGAGCTCAGGGAGTCCTTTCTTCATTTTGGGAAACTGTGCCTAACTGTCTATCTCTGCACAGTGCAGATGTTGGAATATTACTTGGCTTTCTGCATTGCAGTGCAGATCTGTCAGCTTAGTCATGATAATGTATGCCTTTGATTTAAGACCCATTGTCCTGCACATCATGGAACTTCCCCAGTGAATCACTTTTTTTTCTTTTTCTTTTTTTTTCTTTTTGTGGCTTGTGCTAGCAGATTTTATTTTACAGCATTATAATAAGCCCTAAGTTCTTATCTTCAAATGAAAAAGGTTTTCCTTAATTCTAAAATTGTTTGTGGAGTGTGGCAAATAGATGTGAATCTTCATCTTTATATATGGGGAGAGAGAGATATAGATATAATATGTATTTATATTACAAATTGTATATGAATAGTAGGGAGACACAGCTGTAGTTGGTATAACTACAGGCAGAGAGAGCTGAGCTTGTTCAGCATGGAGGTGAGAAGGCTCTAGGGAGACTTTCCAGTGCGTAAAGGTGCTGACAAGAAAGCTGGAGAGGGGCATTTGACAAAGGCCTGTAGGGACAGGACAAGGGGGAATGGCTTTAACCTGACAGAGGGGAGATTGAGGTGAGATCTTAGGAAGAAGTTGTTCCCTGTGAGAGGGTGGTGAGGCCCTGGCACAGGGTGCCCAGAGAAGCTGTGGCTGCCCCATCCCTGGTAGTGTTCAATGCCAAGTTGGATGGGGCTTGGAGCAACCTGGTCTAGTGAAGGTGTTGCTGCTTTGGCAAGGGGTTGGGACTAGATGAGCTTTAATGCCCCTTCCAACCCAAACCATTCTGTGATCCAGGAGTCGTATTGTGATAAACTGAAGTTTTTCAATCACTTGCCTTTGAGCAACATCCCCAGTTCCCCCAGCCGTTCCTCACAAGATGTTTCACCAGCTCCATTGCCCTTCTCTGCATATGCTTCAGCACCTCAATATCTTGGGATGAAGACTTAATAAAATAGATAGGTCAATCCCATGTTATACCTATAACACGTATTATTTTTTTTAACTCAAGCTTGAATAAAATCTTGAAAGTAGATAATTTTAAAGGCTTCTTGATGACTAGGAATTACAAACCAGCAGGAGGGAAGTTGTTTGTTGTTTTTTTTTTTTATGGTATCTCCAGTATTTGAAAGGTCATAAGAACCCATCTGCCTGGGAGATTTGGATTTGCAGACATGCTAGCAGTTGAGGTAGGCAGGCAGAAAAGGGTGCTTGATCCATGGAACTAGGAATTCCTTCCACATCTCTAATTTTTCTCTGTGATCTTGGGCTAAATTATTTGTCCTTTCCTGGTTTCAATTTCGTCTTTAAAATCATGAGATTAACATTTAGTGTAACTGAGGAATATTATTAGCCTTATCAGATGTTAGCATTCATACTTCAAAAATTAAATTTTAAGTCTAGTTGCTTAAATTATACCTGAACTTTGAAGTTTTGGCAGTTAGTGGGACCCTCCCCTACTTTTGTGCAGTCCTTGCCTGAATATAGTTCTAGAATAACCTATCTCTGAATTAACCTTCATGTCTACCAGCAGTTAAACTAGCTTCCTCTTCAAGAGAAATAAAGCAAAGAGGGAAAAATTGCAGAAAAAGACTCTCTAAAAGAAGCCAGCTTTTTTTAAATTATTTTTTTTATTTTTTGTCAGTGCAGACTGCTGCATGCAGATCCATTGAATCAGAATTACCACACCAAATCTAAGACAGAGGCTGTATCAGTAGAAAGGAGCTAATGATAGTTATGTAGGTGTCTTGGTGCATGTCTTTGATACCTCTGCAGGCAGACTGTGGGAAAGTCAAGACTGGTCTCTTCACTCCTGATTATTTTGCTCCTTTCTTCCTCAGCCTACTGTCTTGCATTTCAGTTGTCATTAAGTTGGCATTTAGCCTCTGGGAGCTTTCAATGTTTTCCATGCTGTTCCTCCTGTGAGTAAACGACACCATCCATTCAGTACACAGTTGAGTAAGTTTCACACCCATCCCACTCAACCCTTCTGGGTAACAAGGAGGGGGATTCCAGAATGTAGTTGCACAGTGATCAGAGAAAATTTTACTAGATGTCTCTTCTGAGCCTGTCAGTGGGACAGATGAAGACCTAAGCAATGGCAGTGCTTTATTATCTTGTTTACAAGCCGTATCAGTGGGAAAACAGGCAGATCTAAATGTTAATGGCTGCATCCTTTTGCAGCGGTGTTTTCGCGGACCTTTCAAATGAGAAAAGAAAGTGGTGTTTTGCACATGATGCAGTTTCTCAAGATGAGATGGCATCGAGGCTTGCACTGCACTGTAATACATCAGTCTCTTCCTCCTACTACCCTTGGCAGTTGAACTGTGTCATCCTCCCTGTGCTTGGTGGGAAGGTCTACCGGAGCCGATTAAATACAACCCATAGTCTCACGTAAGCAGATGTGTAGTACTTACGTGCCACTATTAAGTACATAGTTACGGCTTATCTGAAAAGAAATAGTAAATCGCAAAGAGATGTTTGAAGGGACCAGATTAAAGAGTGCGCTCAGCACTTCCAGGGAGAAACATTAGCTTCCTCTCAAAAGTACAGCATGGTGAAGAGTGACTGAAAATAGCTCAGGACAGAGATCCAGCACAGAAAGCATGTGTCCCAGGGCTCTCACTTCCAGAGCTGTCTCAGGCCTGACAAGTGCTAGTTGACTTGTGTATTCTTCCAACATCCCTTCCCACTCAGGCTCTGAAACAGGCTCCCAAGGAAGGCCTCAAAACCACTTTTGGTTCATTAAGAGAGCAGTTTGTATTGACAGAGGTAATGCTTTGCAAAATGCATGATCCCAAATAGTGCCATCTCAGTATTTACCAACTTAGTCTTGCTGGTAAAGTTGTTCTGTAAATAATTCAGTAAACAAGAGCTAAACTAGATGAACGAAATCCAAAGAGTGGTCAGTAGCAGATGGTGTAGGGGAGGATCATTACAGTGAAATGATACCTTTTCAGAAGATTGTTCAGCCTTCAGTGATCAATCAAGCATCTCAACGTCCTCTTCATTATGTTGCATATGGAGGTGGAACTCTGTTCTGGTCAAAGAAGCTGTGCAAGGGGACAATTCTGCAAGAACAGATCAGTAACCCATAGAAGCTGGTTACTGTTGTAATACTGTAATTACTGTTGTAATACTATAGCAGACCGTTACTAGAGGCTGTTGTGTGGATGTTGGATGTATTTGACTTGCCCATCCACTGGCTACCACCCTGCATCAGCTGGAAGCCTTTTGTGTAGCACTTGAAATAAGTGCAGAATAGTGTGGCCTCTCAGTTTTTAGCATCCATCTCTTTTGCATGGTGTACTGAGAGAAGAGGACAGTCTGGAAAATAGTAACAAAGTGTTAAATAGTGACTTGAAAATAAAGGAATTATTGATAAGAAGCAAAAACCTAGCATAACACTTACTAGTGCTGGTCCTAAATACAGGAGCTGCTTTTTATAGAAACTTTTTTAATGGTGTCTGTAATAAGATAAACAAGAAGCACTTGGGTTGGGCTCTGTATAAATAATCTCCTACTGATAAGAAAAATGACAGTATAAACAGGAGCTAATAATAGTTCCTGCGGAATTTCCTATTGTGTTATTTGAAGCTCCTTTTAACTTGGCTGCAGCTTACTTGGGGGTCGGTATTTAGCCCTTCGTGTGTCAGTTGAGATGCCAAATTTTTTATCAACAATAAATTGAAGTCGTATGCTGCAATTTGCTTTAATTGCCACCAAAATTGTATCAAGGTACCAAGGGTGTTATGGTCAGAGGGCAAAGGATAAAGAGATAAATGTAAACTAGTTAAGTAATGATGTCTCTTAGCTTCTGAATGTAGATGGAGGGTGAGGGAAATGTTTGCAGAAAGTAATGTCTTTGTTATGTACTACAGTAAAGGAGAGAGGGAGGAGTATACACAGATGAGCCTTTTGCAGCCAGGCTAAATGCTTTGATGGATGATGCCTCTACAAGGTTTGGAAATAGTACTTTTTCCATTTTTTACACATAGGGAGTGAAGGAACAAAAAAGAGACTTACTTCCCTGAGGGTCACAGTGGAAGCACTCTGTTGCAGAGCAGGAATTTGAATCCAGATTTCTCAAGTCTTAGGCTAGTAGCACAAAAACTGAACCACCATTAAAAAAAGAAATCAACAACGATAAAATGAAGAGGTCATTTTTAGTTTTATTTTTTTAAATACCTAATACAGAGCTTCCCTGTGTTCAGTTCTGCTAACCTTCCCAATTATTCTAGTTGTACCATTCAGCCCTGTCCTACTGTCTCTGTCTTAATTCATATGAGATCTTCAGGACTTAGCTTTGTGTTATGCTAAACACACAGAGCGTCTAGCATGGTGGAGGGCAGCCTTGAAGCACTACTGTAACTTAAATAAGATCCCCTAAGGTTTGGAACTGATGCACAGGGATGCTGAGCGAAGTGAAACTTAAGTACTTCCATTGTGAGGAGAATTCAGAAAATTGCTTAGTAACTGATCATCTGAAATGACAAGAAATTGGATTTTGAAAAACATTTTTCTTCCTCTTTTTTTTTTTTAAATACTCATGACAACACAGCGAAAGATGTGTTTTTCTGTAACTTTGATCTTTCCAAGTTTTCTGTAGACAAGATTTGCTAATCTCCTAATTTGATGGATGTCCTTTGCTGTGGGAAGGAGTGACATGTGACACAAGTCAACATTTCATAGAATCGTAGAATCAGAGAATGGTTTGGGTTGGAAGGGACCTTAAAGCTCATCCAAGTTCCAACCCCCTGCCACAGGCAGGGACACCTTTTA
>NW_009943155.1:881-67688 GCF_000696875.1 Nestor notabilis | reverse complement strand
GGGATGGGGCAGCCACAGCTTCTCTGGGCAACCTGTGCCAGCGCCTCACCACCCTCACAGGGAACAACTTCTTCCCAAGATGTCATCTAAATCTCCCTCTGTCCATTTAAAGCCTTTCCCCTTGTCCTGTCCCTACAGGCCCTTGTCAAAGCCCCTCTCCAGCTTTCTTGTGAGCCCCTTTACGGACCGGAAGCTGCTCTAAGGTCTCCCTGGAGCCTCCCTGTTCCAGGCTGAACAACCCCGACTCTCTCAGCCTGACATTGGAATTGCTGTAATTCTTTGTGATTACCACTTCTTCCTTAATTATTTTCTGTGAGAAGACTAGTTGTCCTATTACGATGTCTTCATGACCTGATGTGGAGCCCAGAGGATTGCAGTCTTCCTGGAGGTCTGTGTTTCAGTTTGAGAGTGAATTTCCTCAAGACAGCTGTATTTTCAGTACTGCAGAGAACTTATTTCATTAATCTGCTTCTGGCAGCAGACTGATTTATTTTTCCCTGCCAGTGCAATTTCCTAAAGTAGCATGATTATAGACAGTGTGACAGGAGGGTACTGGTGATAGTACTAGTCATTGTCCCTGTAAGTCAACTGTGCAAAACCTGCTCAAGATGCAAGAAACTCTGATGTGACAATCTGGGGGTATGTTTTTTTTAATTGAAAGGAGTGAAGATGGGTTTGTGATTAAGACACTGCACTAGAATCTAGGTGATTCTACATCAGTTCTTCTGTTACGGACCTTGAACCAGTCAAGCTGTTGGAATATACAATTCTGGGGCCTCTAAACCAAGTTAAGGTGCAGATGAAAGATACTTATATCTTAAAACCAGAAACAGGACGATTGGTATAGGTAAAGGAAACATTTAAGAAGGTTGGCTCTTACTACAGATCTCTGAAACAAAGAGAAGAATAAAAAAGGAGAAAAGAATGATAGGATATGGAACTTCAAAAGGTCTTCTAGAGGTTATCCGCTACTTTCCTATGACCAAACCAAAGATCAGCTGCCTAAGCCATACCAGGCATGTTCTCTGGGGTTGCAGCATTGCTATGGAGGTGTGTAAACCAAAGTGCAAGATGGGCTGTGGGCTTTTTGCTAATGCAAAAAGTGCTATGGACTGCAGCCCTGTTCACAAGATGCCATAGTCAAATAATAATGTACTGAGAATTTATCATCGAATTTGTACATCTCGGCATCCTTTACAAAGCTCCATTTCGCAGAAACAACTTTATAAACACTGAGGACTTGCAATGGGTCAAATGTGGACATGGAGGTACACAGCTTGAATCTTCTGGCTCCTACTCCTTTGCTTTGTCTCGAGCACATTGTCTGGAGTGGCTAACATCTGTACCACTTTATGACCCTGTCAGACAGCCTCTTGAGCTGCATTTGGATTTTCCAGTAGACTCTTGTTGAAGATACTTAATCTCTATTTATAATTTTATGTACTAATGCTTTTCATTTGTATCTTATGTTGTTATCCAAACACTCAACAAATACTAATTCACTGCCGTAAGCGTAAGTGGACTGTAGTAAACAAGTTAATTAATGGTGCTGTTACCCATTGATTAATAGGAGCCAAGCAGCCAAAAGCAGACATGAACAGTTGTGACCCACAGCACTGTGTTAAAGAAATGGCTTTTCAAAATCATAATAATAAGGGAAGAGCTGCAAATTTTCAAAACTTGGTCTTTTCACTGCCCATCAGGCATCTGGATTACAAGATTTCAATTAGACTGAAGCCTTGTTTTGGGTCAGAGAGGTTTATCGACTTTTATTGGCTTATTTTGCTACCAAATTGTATGCTTCCACAGTTACTCGATGTAAACTTGGCAGAATCTGAGGTCTGTGTTTAGCTGAATAATTTCACTTCCCAACTAATACAAACTCAGTAATATATCCCAGTGGGGGTAATCAACTCCTGACTGCCCCAGCTGTTTCTGAACTCTTCCAGCTGTGGGGCAAATGCAGTCTCTGAGAATGGGTGTTAAGAACATCAGTAGATGTACAGGAAACAAAGCCAGACCTGAGTAGGTTTTGTGGGCAGAGCTCTATTGAATAGCACTAAGCTTCTGCACTCAAAACAAAATACACCTATCCCTTTTCCCCAGGACAATTAAAACTTCATAGGCTCTGAAATCCTCTCTAAGGAAGAACAGTTAAGAGCATAAACTCCGAACTGTAAAAATCTGGTTGGAGAAAATTCCCCTGAATATGATACTTGAGAGTCAAGTTGTGTCATTGTAAAGTTAACTAGCTTCAGTGTTTCAATGCAAAAACAAAAACCCCAAAAAACAGCTAAACAAAAAACAAACCAAACCCCACACATAGTAAATAATAGGATTTTTCCCATTATTAGAAGTGGTAAAACTACAGGGGGTTGTTTTTCATGAGTTAAATATGCTTATGAGATCTTATAAAACCTTGATGCATCTCGAGAGGGGAGAGGTAGTTTGGTTTCCATGTGAAAACCAGCCTTCTACCTGCCTCAGTGTTATCACCAAGCAGGTGGTGGCACAGGTGGTATTCAGCAGTATATTGTTTCTTGGAGAGGCTCCTAAAACTTTACTTCTAAGGTGAGTTTAGATGTTGTTAACCCTTTTTGCTAGCTGAGGAGTCTTGTGGAAAGCACTGGAAATCCTCTAGTACTGCTTCAGTTATTCAGCAAACTACATATATATTTTAAATGAACCTCTTAGCCCACTTTTAAACCTCTTGCATTGTTGGGTTCTTTTCCTTCTAATCACTTCTTTTCCCTTTCTGCATTGATCCTTCATTCAATGTCACACTTTGGAGGTAGCTGTTAATTTCTACATGTTTTTCCCATTTTACTATTTTCTTAGAATTCTTGCTTTAAAAACTCTAGAACTTTCTGTCCCTAACCTTGTGTGGATACCTAGAGCATGAATCCTGCTTTGCTGACAGACAGCTGTCCTTTGTCTTTTGTTTTCTGGCTGCTGTTACAGCTACTGATAGTTGGCTTGCTCCATTTCTGGGCTGATCTGATCTATATCACATAAACTATTTCTGTGTTTATCTCCCTTCTTTTTCAAGCATTGAATGATAACAATCTCCTAACTATCATTATTTATTTATAATAGTGGGTAAGGGACTTGTTCCAATTTCACAGATGAAGAAATTTTGGAATCGGGGAAGTTGTGGACAGTTCAAGTCAGTGGTAGATCTGGCTTCCCAGTTTGTACCCTCTTTGCTGGTAGGTTGATTGTGCTGATTCCAGGATGTACCTTGAGTAAAGTTGAAGATAGCAGGGAGAAGTTAAAACAGGTAGGTATAGGGGGGGCAAGATTGAACTCTACTTTTTCTGTGGTTGAAACATTATGAGTTCCTGAGCTTTTTAAGACAACATTTTATCAGTATATAAACCAATTTAAAATGTTTTAAAAAGAACAAGCTTTCTCCTCCTCTTTCTCTCTTTTTTATCTTTTGTTCTGGTTTTTTAACAGGTATCAGTCAGAGCCGGATCTCCCATTGGCTGTTGCAGCAGGGGTCGGACCTGAGTGAGCAGAAGAAAAGGGCATTTTACAGATGGTACCAGCTTGAGAAGACAAATCCTGGTAAACAAATACAGCCTAAACATCTCCTGCTGTTTTATTTATGGAAACTGTTTTTTATCATTCGCCTCTTGGTCTGGTGTCGTGTAGGGGTATTCCCTCTGACCAGTTTACTTTTTTTAGGAGAGTAGGAACAAATGTGCACTTTGCAGTAAATGATCTATAGCTGACTAATCCATAGGTATCCATCCAGTTCCTCAGTCCTGTTACTTGACCTGTCCTGTCAGTGCTAGCCAGTGCTGGGAATCAGAAGCTTTCAGTGAAGTTGTAGTCAGGTAACATGAAATATATGCTGAAGCTTTTCAGAACAAACAAATAAAAAACATTAATAACGGCTGCATAATAGAATGTTGCATAAAAAAATAGGCAGTTTTGTGGAGAGGAACTCTGGGATAACTTCAGAGGGTTTTGCATTGGATGGGATGTTGATAGTTAGAGTGGTAAGTTGGAGATGTGCCTCTCAAATCCCACCTGCTTCTTCGAATCTCAAAATAGATCTTAAATACAAAAAGAAAAGCTCCTCGTTATCTTTCACTAACCAGCAATCTTCAAAATAACAGTAGAATTAATTTCCTTCCATTGTTCTTCTCCATAGATTTTTTTTTTTGACAACAGTTCTTATTTTTCCCTTTTGGTGGTTTTATTGTAAAGATCAAAATATTTACATTCAATTTCCTTTAAACAATGGCATGATTAAATTAACTGTCTAATTGTTTTAAGAAACCTGAGACTCAGGCTCCCTAATGTGAACTCGGCTTTAATATCCAAAATTCTATTAAGAAAAATTCCAGTGAAAACAGATCTTTACAACTTTTGCTTTGTGTATAAGCTGAAAATCAAGAGCCTGAAGCTGTCAGTTGGCTTGAGAATGAAAAACTTGAGCTGAAAGTTGGGCTGGTTCAAATCGATGGCTGAGCCCATCCTTTCTGTTAAGCAACTATTTAGAAAATGGTTTTAAAGAATGAAAGTGCTAGGGGTTGTAAGGTGCTGGCAAGCTGCAGAGATTGCCAAGAAGCCTTGATTTTGCAGTGGGTGGAATTGTGATATTAAGGATTATCAAAGTTACTGGATACAACTGTTCAGTATCACCTGCTTTGAAAGCCTCAAGTTGTACCCTATGAAGTAACTCTCAGCCACTTACCTTTTATGCAAGGTAATGCCTCCAAAACAGTGGAGAGAACTAGAGGGGTTTTGGAAGATGTATTGTGGGGAAAAAAATGCAACAAAAAAACCCAAAACAAAACAAAAGTCCTCCCCTAACAGTGAAAACTGTTATGTGGATCTTTCTTATGGCCTTGCATCTTTTCTTGCTGTTTGGAGCTGTTTAAGAACTAGTATTCTGTGCCGAGGTAAGAGAAGCCATGTCAAACTTAGCACTAAAATTTTTACTTCCTCCTCTTAAACTTCTTTCTTTCCCCATATCCACAAGCTCACGTCTTGTTTGTCCTTTCACTCTTGAGAAACATCTAAGGAAGGAAGACTTACAACGCTGAAGGTTATGGCTTAAATTGAAATGACTTAACATTAACCTCTACTTCTCTGATGCACTGTTTTCCCAAAGTCTTGTTCACTTTTCTTTATACACACATGGAAAAAATTCTTGAGTCGTTGCTCAAGTGTAACTTATTTTCAAATAAAAGCATTTCCAAGAAGTGTAAAAAGAAAAATGCTTCCTCAGCCTATGCCAAGGGACTATTTGGATGCATTTAAATTCCCTTTAGAACCAAGAAACATTTGGTTTATTTCTAGGGACTGAGGTAAAGGAGGGAGCTCTCAGTTTTCCTGTAGCTGTTGGAAAAGTCTACTTGAGGAAAATGTGGTGGTATTTATTTATTTATTGTAGGATAATCCACTGCTTTGAATTACTGCCATCTACTATATTGCAGGTCAGACTGGCTAGCCAAGAGATAATTAACATGCATACCTGCAAGCGTATATAGTGTATTAAGAAAAGTACAACCTTGTCCAAAGAACCCTGGCTTTAAATTACTGTTACAAAACCAATTTGGAGCCTAAGATTTGGATACTACTTACAGCATCCAGTGATTAGTAGACTAGACTAGCCATTCTGCTGTCGTCTTTAGGGTCAGAAAATGAGAAAATCAGCGAACTTCTTCCTGCCATGTTCAAAAGAAGCAATGCTGTCATTGCACTCTCTGTAGAGTGCAAAAGTTTGTCCTCCTTTCAAGAAATCTAAGAGATTAAATGACTAGCATGTGTTTTTTCTATTTGCTCAATTACTAGGAAGTGACATTTGGCTTTATATTCTCATATATCCCATCTATCCAATTCCAGCTGCTGGGAATAAAATCTCAGTCCTTCTCCTTTGACTGATAGAGTCAGGTCTCTCTGTGGAGAAGCACCTACAAGTTTGAGTTACCAATGGACAAAGCGAGGTCTTTGGGAGCTTTTAGTTCCCCCCTTTTCTTCAATTCCTTATTTTAGAAAACTGGATTTTCAGAGTTAGTCCATTTTCTGACTGAATTTGTTTGGGTAGTAATGGAAAGAAAACTTGTGCTTAAAATTGAAACAGTTTTGAAGGACTAGGATATCAAATATAATCAATTTATGAACTCTAAACAAGGAATAGTTGTTTTGTACAGAAAGCATTGGAGATCACTTGGCAGACCTGTAGTCTTTCCTTGGCTCTGTCAGTTTTTCTGTACGACATGTAGCAAATGACTTAGCCTTTGCACCTCACTTTCCCATCTCCTAGATAAAGATGGGTCTGTTTCCATTGTGTGACTTGCCTGCCTTGCCTGTAAGCTCCTCACAGCAGGGACTGTCTATTACTGTGCTTATATAACCAAAAGAGGACTTATAAATGCATCAAAAAGGATTTTATTTTTCTTTTTTCAAATGTGTAATGTGCTATATAATGCTTTAAATCATCCACAAGCAGTCCTCCGTCTGCTAACCCAAGAACTTTGTGTTGTGGAGCCTTACAGCATTTTTGAGATGTTGCTGCTGTTGGGATGTTGCTCCTATGCAGAAGGGACTCAGCAATTCCATCGCTTTCCTTATTTGTCAGCTTGCTTTGACCTCTTGAATATGCTGTTTGTTATTTGCTTGATTTTGATTGTGAGTTTGCATGGATAGGTTCTGTACTTCTCCTATCTTTGGTGATGGGTGTTCAGTCAACAGCCGACTTGAACATTGCAAAAGAGACTAAGTCTCATGGATCAGGAAAATAAAACAACTTTTCCTAGTGTATGCAATAATCTTGCTCAAAAATTTCTGGATCAACGTTTTCCTGGTAGGAGTGATGTCAGAGTTAATGGCAATGATGCGAATTCCAGTGTACTAATGATTATAAAGTTTTTTCTGGAAGCAGTTGCCAATTAGGGTGAAAAGCAGTTTTTTGTTGAACAAAGAAGTCAATGCTAAATGCTAGTGTTTGAAAGGTCTTTAATCCAATTAATAGAGATGCTTTTAATTTAGATCAAGCTTTTTTCAGACAGGCACCATATCTCTTGTGTTTTGTAGAGGACTGAGAGCATTTTGGCAGTAGATAAATAGTATATGTTTCAGAAGCCAGTATATGAGTGCACAGAGTCCTATAATGTTCTGACTTTTTTTCAGAGCCTGTGAGTTTTAAATAAATAAATAAATATTCCTTTTTACATTGGTAGTTGCTGGCCTGATTTGGCAGGCACTGGATCTTGGGTAATGTGGAAAGTTTGTCATGAGTAAGTTTAGCGTGTCTTTTGCCTCTGTGTACTGCAAACTGAAGCTGGCATCTAGAAATGATGTGTTGAAGTTACAGATGGATACAGACTGCTTCCATTTAGTCTGTATATTTATTTCTGCCAGTCTTCTGTAATAAAAAGGCAGCTGTGGTCACCTTGGAGAAAACCATGTGCTCTTCCTCCTTGAACAAAAGGGAAAAAGAAAGGTACTTATTATCAAGTTGTAGCATCTCTTGTGTTATTCCCACAGCAGTTCTTATTTAGCTATGAAAGAAAAGCCTTCTGAAGGAAAAAAATGAAAAGAAAAAATCAGGGGCTGGGTATTCCATGAGATTTGAACTGGAAATGTATTGTTGGTGATTTGCTGTTTTACAGAGTAAAGAGAAAATAGTCCGTTTTGATCCTCTCTATCCAAGCAATGAGATCTGTAGGGAACGTTTTGCTGTGCAGGCTGCTGATTCAAATCTAGCCTAGCTCAGAAGTAACTGAAAGGTGTTTATTATGTGATCTTGGGTCAGCCTGGCTAAAAATACAGCATGACATCTGTTCTTATCAGTATAATATATGATAGGTACTTGCTGGAAAGGCTTGCCGGGAAATGGTTTCTTGGAGCTGGGAGATGGCCTGAGGCTTGCTCCAAACATTTTGCACATGACCCCTTTATGATGGGGCCTCTCTGAGACACGTGATGTGGATCAGCAATTGCATGTGACACTTCTAAGAGCAATGCTCTTTCTTCAGGAAAGTGTCTGGGATGTGCTGAGAGAAGGCAGGCCTTTGCCATGAGGAGTTCTGTGAATAGAGAGAGCTGCATTCCAGCTCTAGAGTACCACTCTTGCCTCCTCTCCCAAAAACCCACCTGCAGCATCCTCCAAGTCATACCTGGCACAATGGAAATACAGTACTGTTGCAAAAGGTGCATGGCCCTGGCAGGGAGTGAGAGATGTTGCATTTCATTTTTGTCTGCAAAAGCGGTTCTTCCCAGATGCTTCACCTCTATACCCCTTATAGATGTCTTGCTCTTTGATGCATATACCAAGATGAAAATCTTATACTGCCTTTGCTGTGCTCATTCTGGTCAAGAGAGAATTTCCACTTCTTAAAAGCATTTGAGGGATTTGTAAAAGAATCTGACCTAGTAACGAGAATGTAACTTACTAAGTTGTAAAGAAGTGGAGCTGGGTGGCAAGAAGATTGAAATGAAGCATTTGAACAGCAGAACAAAAGGGATCCCCAAATGCTCACTTAATTGAGGGCCATGAAGAAAAGCTCCTTAGTTAACTTATCAAAAGTGACAGTAGTGCATATGTCCTCCACTTTTGCCGCTTGTGCAGCCAAGCGTGTTTGGGCCTCTCTATGCATTCAGATGCTTCTGTCTTTATTTGTGTGTAAAAACCAGTGATGAGTACTTGCTTGTAATTCTCGGCATACTTCTTTCTGACCTTTCTGCTTCTGATACTGATGTTACCCCATATAAAAGAGAAATAGGTAAATTGATCTTGCAAGGCTACTAAAACAAAGCAAGCATCTCTGTTCAATAAGAGAACATAAAAGCAGCAGGAGCAAAGTTATGTTTTAAATGCAGATTTTTTTCCAACCTTTGTCTGAAAAAATCTCAGGCACATTTAACAGAAACACTTTGTGCCTCTTACCTTGGTCCTGGAGTCACGGAATGGTTTGGGTTGGAAGGGACCTTAAAGGTCATCAAGTTCCAACCGCCCTGCCGTGGACAGGGACATCTTTCACTAGACCAGATTGCTCAAAGCCCCTGTGTCCAACCTGGCCTTGAACACTGCCAGGGATGGGGCAGCCACAGCTTCTCTGGGCAACCTGTGCCAGCGCCTCAGCACTGTCACAGTGAAAAATTTTTTCCTAATATCTAATCTAAATCTACAATTAAATTGTTAGGCATCACTGAGATTTCTATACTCTCCCTTTTGAAATAAAATCCTTAGGCAGGGAAAGTGTACTGCTAAGGCAATTCAGGGAAAGCTAATTTCTTGTCCTATTCTCCCCTGACTCTTTTTTAATTTAATATTTAAATCCTAGCAACTTGATACTGACCCAGACCCCTAAACTGTGCAAGAACTAGAAAGAGTAGTTAAGGAAGTTTCCTTGAAATGGCTGATAAATTGGTAATATAGGAGATATTTCACATGTCAATAAAACTAAGTAATCTGTGTAGGCTTATTAGCTGGGAATTAGGAAGAGGCACCATCCGTTATGCATGCAAGGCAGCATTTGTGGGCTTCCCTTCCTAGAGACTTCTCCTGGGAAAGAATTTTAAATTCTTTTGGGCTCTGATACCTAACACCGGTGCAAGCCCCTGGCAGTAAGGAAAATACTCACTGCATTTCTGGAAAGGAACACAGCCAAGTGCCTAAATAGCTAATTTCTTGCTTTTTAACTCTAGGAATTTGTTTATTGGTTAAACTTTAAATTCCCTTGACCCTTTTACTCTGTTTTATATTAAAGAAGCAGTTTTGTTTCACTAACACAGTATGTTTTCATGATTAAATCCTAACCATTCTGAGTAAGTCTGCGTACCCAGAGGGATTTGCTGTTTCAGCTCTGCTTTTACGTGTGCACAATACTGTATTCCTGGTGTGAGCAGAGTTGCCTGCTTCTCTTGGATCTATCCAGGCTAGTTCAGTGCGTGAATTCCAGTAGAGCTCAGTATGCACATGCAATACCAGTAGTGATTTATCTTTTCGTACAACTGGGGTTTTTTAAGTTTTTTGCACACAAGAACAGCTATTTCTTCCCTCCAAAAGAAGTCACTGAGCACAAAGCTGTCCTTCAGAATGTACCCTGTTTTATGTACTAATGTCCTGTACCAGGTTCCCATACTCACCAAGGGATGTATGAAAGATCAGTCTTTCAGATTCCTTGATTTATCTTGATTTATTAACTGAGAGACTCTCTTGTGGAAAGAATCAGTGGTAAGTTTCAAAGGGCCTTTTCTGAAGGCATTTTGCCAAGTCTTGTCTCTTGCTTGATGCTTTCCAGCTCAGGATTCTTGAAAAGAAAAATGAATCCGTAGAAGGGGGGCAGAAGATGAAAGGCGTGATGTTAATCTGCTTTCGGTGACTTTTTCAGGCAACCTAGCACTTCGGAGTCCCATGTTTGTTCAGGTTACAGGGTGTGTTTCTATTGGTGGAGCTACTTCAAGTGTTTACTCAGCTCTTTGGGAATGTTGAAATACCTTTGGTATAAATTTACATTTTGCTTCCTGAGACTGGTGTACAATTAAAGAGAAACCTGTTATTTCCCATTTTTTGGCAGAAAAGGTAGCAGCACACCTAAATAAATCCCAGCTGGGGCATAGCTCACCCTTTCCTCTCAGTGAAGACCGGACAGCTTTTTAGAAGAGGCTGTCAGCTCAGTTATGTCTCCCTTACATTTCCATGCTCACCTGATACGTCTCTGGCTTGGAGGCTGGGGATGGGAACTCTAGCTGGCTTTGTGTGTCTTCAAGGTGTCTGTGTTTGATAATGCTTTGCTTTTTTAGTTTGAATGATTTCATCATCTGTCTTGTCTTTTTTCATGAGCAGGAGTGAGAAAATGAGCATGTTTTTTAATCCATTAGGAAACACAGTTATTTATTATTCTTAGGGGCTACATTAAGCATGAGACCCGCTCCTATCCCAATAGAAGAGCCAGAATGGAGACAGACGCCTCCCCCAGTCACAGCTACCTCTGGGACCTTCAGACTACGGCGAGGCAGTCGGTTCACATGGAGAAAGGAGTGCCTGGCTGTTATGGAAAGGTACGTCACTTTGGGGTTTCAGAGATGGGCATTTTAAAGCCAATGCAAGTATCCTTTTTCCTGCTCCGTTGAACACCAGCTTCATTTTCATGGATGTGTTTTAGCAACTCAAGCCAATAAAATCTAATCATTTGATTTTAGATGATAGAGTAAGAGGAACTATTTTACTGCTTCTGTTTTAAAAAGTATTATACTGCTTTGGGAACAATACCTCATTTTTTGTAGCCCCTAAAATATCTTGTCCATATCTCAGTCTGGGAGCATTGGTCTTCAGCTCTTCCTTTGCTTTTGCTGAAACCTTCCATTTAGCCTAACACAGGCTCTGGCTTGGTGAAGGGTCTGCATGCTCTTTACATTCTGCATTTCTCCTTTTCCAGTTTACTGATATGTCCTCATAATGAGTCATGTTATTTTATAGTTGGTAACTGCCATTTCTGCACCACTGTAACTGTTCAGGATGCAGAACTTTGTCTAACAAGCAGTAGATTCCTTGTCCAAAAAGGCTCTTACAACCCTTTTACATGAGCTGGGAACAGTACAGAGCAAAGTGGATCTTTCAAATACATATGCAGAGTGGCAGGTGATCATTAGAGCTCCCAGCCCTTCAGTCCTGCAGAGACGAAGCACTCTGAATCTGGGCTCCTGGCTGCCTATGTGCTTTGCCTTTCCCTCTCCTTACACTAATGTCTCTTTTGTGGATAATGTTGTATAATAGAAAACGGCTAGTGAACTCAAATGTAGTTTAGGAATGAATGTTATTTCTGGTAAGGGCTAAATGGCTGGGAGGAGTTATCTTCCCTCTGAGAGCATGAGGAACCTCCTTTCCATGGAAGCACCAGATGACTGTGTGTGCTATACTTCTCTCTGGCTTGCAACTCCATTGAGTTCTTGGCCAGCAGATTTTTAAGATCTTTTGCCATTTCTATAATGCTTCTCTTTCATTTTTCTTGCATGAAAAATGGGCCTTTGGAACTGATTAGGAGCAGGAGAGTGCCTCCTTTTGCCTAAGCTAAGACCAACACTCTGAGCTCCCTCAGGGACCCAAGCCATTTTACAAACAAGATGGACATACATCTGTGTGGCCACAGGCTATCACAGGGTCTTAGCAGGGCTGAGACCAGTAACTTAAGTGTTTGTTTTCCTATTCTGTCCTGGCACTGCATGGATGTTTTCAGCTTTGGCTGAATGTTTCCCCAAAGGAAATATTGTAAATGTTTGAAAACTGTTCTGCTTTGCTAGACCAAACTAATGCAAAGTCCTGAAGTCTGATGGTGTAGGGGACTGGGTTTTTCTGGTGTCCCCTTCCACACAGGTGGTACAATGTGCAGTAGGATCTTTAGAACTTTAAAATGCTTGTATGACCATCCTGAGTGCAATATGTAAAATGACAAAATCATTACAACGCTATGTACCTTCAGGATAGTACCATGTCCTTATTAACCCCTCTGTGTGTGAAATACTGAGTTACTCTGCAGTAAAATGAGAGATTTTTGGGCATGGGTGTTTTTCTTGGTTTCCGTCTGGCCGGAGGTACGATAACTGCTGTTATTTGCTGTTTGAATCATGATAGTGCCTTAGACTCCTTTGTGCTAGGTGCTGTAGGAACACAGAGCAGAAAGAGAAAGCTAAGCAAGTACTCCCCTTTCCTCCTTCAGACCTCTCCCAAAGCCAGTCTCTGTTGTGACACTCTGAAGAAGTCAGGCAACCTGTAATGGTTTGGCATATGTCTGTTAAAAAGGCATGAGATTTGGTTTTGGATATGGAAAGAAGCAAGTCAGTGTTGATATTGGAAATCATTCAGTTGTATATACAGGTACATAATCACTTGATCTAATTTTTTCTTCTTTGTCATTCTTGGGTTTGTTTGCTATGTCTTGTGCTCTGCAAGGTCTTTGCTGCTGGGGTTTTCTTCATATTCTGCTGTTTCATGGAGACTTCTTGCCACATTGTCTTAATCTTGGCGTTAATATTTATTTGCAAAACCTTTGCTAGGTCACTGCGAGCACTGGATTTCACAGCCTTGGGTGTGGGTACTGGAAAGCATGGCTGAGGACGTTTACTTGAGGCAAGAACACAGTAAACTCAAGCTGTGGTAAAAGCTTCGTGTGACAGTAAAACTACACCATAAAGCAAGTTAGGACTATGGTTGTTTAACTGTTACACTTTAATAGGCCTAGCTGAGTGGTAAGGATGAGCTGTTTTACATGACAAGTTTTGAAAGAGTGGGAGAGGAGTACCCTCTTGTGAGCCTTAGGAAGAAGCTAATTTCACTTATAAGTCACTGGAGTCCTCTAGGCATGTGAGTAATATGGCTGATTAACAGCAGCCAGGTTGGAGGTAACCAGACTCCTGGCTGTCTGGCCCAAGCAGATCAGGATCACTGGATGCCATAGGGTCAGGAATAAGCATTTGGCCCACTGAAATGGTGTTCAGCATTGCATGTGGTCTGGTGCCATTTCTCTGGTAATTTACGTTTTCTTCTGAAGGATTAAGTTTTGATTGTGAGTGGAGGCATCTTACTCAGTTTAATGGACTATTTTCCTTAATCAGTGCAAATTTAATTGCATTATGTTTGTGTGTCCTGCAGCATCTTGATGGTACACCTAGTTTTTGGTGCACGCAGGGATTTAGGCACCTAGTTTTGAGATTCTTATTTGGGAACCTCAGTAAAGTGCTTGTTCATCTTGGTTTCTAGCTATTCAGCAATGAGAAATAGAAATCTAGAAGGCAATTCCATCCCACTAATGCAACTCGTATGAGGGTTATATGCTCCTTCCTCTCTGGCTACAAAAGAGATGCCTTGTGCAATTAGACCTAACTTTGGTGATTTAGTTAAATGCCTGAAGAGGGCTGGATCTAGACCTTAATGGAAACCCATGGAGGTAATGCAGAATTACTTCTTCCTATAAATTCTGAAACGTTGGTGAGAAGCTATGTAAACATATTTTTGGTGAGGATCAAAGTCTTGGGCTGTTATATCAGTTAATTGTAGTATGTGCTTCTGACTTTGATTCAGTTGATAAGAAATGCAGTTGCTAAAAGTCGATGTGTCAAACCAGCTGAGAGTACTTCAAGGAAAGAATCTGAATTTGATTGCAAAATTAGAGAGGTTTGCTTCTAGGAGCAGGCTCTCCAACTGAAAATGCACAGCACCAGTCAGGATTTGGCACATGAACTGCATGAGGAGGGTGAGGGTTGAAGGGCTAGTTTCTCTTATTAAAAAATAAATAAAAATGCTAGTGCAATTAATTATTATATTGGTGCCAACCTGATATAATTAAGATTAGAGTTAGGGTCAGCACATACGCTTAAATGTCTAATGTACATAAGTGTCTGTATACAGGGTATGTGTATTAAAGAAACTAATTGGTTTATACTGGATTTCCGGAATGCTGTTTGTGGTTTCTGTAATTCAATTCTCCAGTCTTCACTGCTTTTTTGGAAATTCTCCCAGGCTAGTTTATTAGTTGGTAGGCTTAGATTTCGGACAATAGATTCAGCTCTCTTTCTTCCCCCCCCCCCCCCCCTTTTTTTTTTTGCTCTTAAATATCTCTCCGAATATTTATGCTCTGAAGGTTAAGAGGAGCAATAGTTCCAGAAAGTAAAGTTCTATATTTAACTGCAGACTAGGTGTGGTTCAGACAACTGCAGTGCAAGCTCCCTCTCGCTGCTGTTCTAGTGATATCAACCTTGACCTGTTCTCTTCTTCAGCCTCCTGCTCATGAAATATGCTGAGTTTTGTGTGTGGTGGTGATGGCGTGTGGCTTACCCTCCTTTGGGAACAGAGCTAAGACTACAATAGTCCTTTCTGAGGTTAAACTTGAAAGTCTGTCTCTGGTTCAGTTTAGTGTTTTTCATTACATCTTGTCCCACAGATTTTTTTTTTCTTTTCTCTGCTTTACTTCTTTTCAACCCCTCTCATTATAATTATGAAATTGAAAATTTCCTTAAGGTTTTCTCTTTTTAATGAAACTGTGTTGTCTTGTCCTTTTCTTTTTTTTTTCCTCAAGTGATTTGTGCTTCTCATCATATGTTGGAGTTGAGGTTTATCTTCTTTTTCAGGCAAAAAAACATCCAAGATTGGCAGCAGAACGAATGACTGTATACCTGTTTTAAGGCATTTCTGTTAGGTGCCATTAAAGATTGAGGGGGGGGAGGAAGGGGAGGTCTGAGTGTTGTTTTTTAAGTATATGTTTTATCGAAAGATTAAATTAAAATAACTGAAAATTCTGCTCTAAACAAAATGAATAATTCATCAGTTGAAAGTATTTCAGTTTGTCTAGGGAGCAGGGACTTTGCTTTCTGGTTGAGGGTTATTTGGTTTGATTTTATGGGTCTGTTTTTCTATTTTAACGTTTGTCTGTGTTTTCGAAGCATCCTTTTGTAAGGATATATTTAGATTAAATATGACTAGATGATACAGCTACTTAGTATCCCCATTTCATAGATGGCAAAACAGAGTCAGGCATTCCACCTGGCCTTGTGATCCAAGGCAGCTTGTATTCATAAGAGAAATGGGTTTAGATTTCACAAGATACTCAGGGTATAGTTTCATGATATAGCTGAGCGGAATTAAGTTTGTCACCATCTCATCCTTAGGTGTTACCCTGTCTCATTGCCCTTCTCAATTCCCTCCTCCTCAGTTTCCCAGCTCCTGCCACCCCGCTTTGTGCCAGGTATGTTTCTTGTCTGAGGGAAATACCAGCCAATTCAGCTTGGTTCAGAAAAAAATAAATTCTTTTTATTTCCCCCTGCATTTTATTGAATTGGTTCAGCTTGCTGTGCAACAAGGGTGTGCCAGAACTGGCCCAGGGTGAATGACAGGAGTGCGCAAGTGAGAGCACAGTAAGGGGAAGTTAAACAAAATGATAAATAGTTTTTCCATGGTGTTTTTTTGATCTGCTTGGTTTTGTTCTGATTTTGTTTACTCTCAGCTGGATGAATTTCTGCTTTAGTTAACAGCATGGTCATGCTGACAGTTGTGGTGGCATCATGGAAGAGGTGTCCTTTGATTTTTGCCATGGAGCAGGAGTCTATTACACTGCCAAACTCTTCGTTAATTTTGACCAGGTTGTATTCTTGTTCCTGCTTTAAAGTGGAGCCAGGTTGCCGAGGAAAGTTATCTCCCTGCCAAAACCAGTCACTGTTCGGTCTCCATCAGCTGCATGCTTACGCTGGAGAATATTTAGCATCATCTATCTTCCTGAAAGAAGCTCCTCCTGCAGTGGTTCCAGCAAGCCAGTGCCGGGCTGGGCCAGCAGAGCCCTATGCGTGGTTCTGGCACTGAGTGATATCAGCCCTGACATGCGTTATTAGAAATTCTTCCGATTGTGGAAGCGCTATTACTGCCTCTCTCCTGAGCGCTGGGGCTTCCACGGCTTCCCTGGGGAAAATAAGAGCTCTATTACCTCCTGAAATTCAGTTAGGATATTTTCTTAGTTAATTTCATCCCATTACTCTTAGTTATGTCTTCTAGCAGAACCTTAATACTGGCCCCATAGGGGATCTAAGTTTCCTGTGCAAGGCTTTGGTAGAGATTTAAGTTTTGGATTCATTGCGTTTCTCCCTTTTCAAGCTGACAACAGAGCAGGAAGTAATGTCTTTCGGCCCCTTCCATTAGGCTTGTACATTGTTAGAAACAGAACATCAGTTTCTCATCAATATAACGATGTCCATTGGTTGGCTTGGGAATGCTGCTTGTCTTCTTCAGGTTTGTTTCGCAGCCTACTGGGAGGTGAGGAGTGCTGAGAGTTATGCTCTGCTGTCCTTATGAATATTGCATGGCATTGAACCTTTCAGTGACTTGCCATTGTCAACTGTAAAATACACGTCATAGAATCACGAAATGGTTTGGGTTGGAAGGGACCTTAAAGCTCATCCAAGTTCCAAGCCCCTGCCATAGGCAGGGGCATCTTTCACTAGAGCAGGTTGCTCCAAGCCCCTGTGTCCAACCTGGCCTTGAACACTGCCAGGGATGGGGCAGCCACAGCTTCTCTGGGCACCCTGTGCCAGGGCCTCACTGCCCTCACAGGGAAGAACTTCTTCCTCAGATCTCATCTCAGTCTCCTCTCTGTCAGTTTAAAGTCATTCCCCCTTGTCCTGTCCCTGCAAGCATATGTCAAACGCCCCTCTCCAGCTTTTCTTGTGAGCCCCTTTGGGCACTGGGAGGCTCCCCAGAGCCTTCTCTTCTCCAGGCTGAAGAGATCTTCTGCCTGCTTGGGAGACTGAGCCAAACTTTAAATAAGGGATGAGTAAGGTACTAAAATCCTATAACTCCTTAGATACCAAGGAAGACTGGTGTTAAGCATTAGGAAAAACTTCCTAACTTGAGCAATGGCCGAGCAGTAAGCAGGCTATCTACAGAAATTACGGAACATTTCTCAGGAGCAAATTAGCTAAAATCTGTCAGAATGGCTCCGATGTATATTTGATCTTAATGCAGAGGGAAACATCAGGTGGCTACATTATTTACCATCTTTATTCTATCATAAGGTGTTTGTTAGTCAGCAACTTGCAGTGGGAGGTTCAACTTCTTTAAGTCCTTTGAGATGTAGGGAGTGTTTTTTTAGGATCTTTGTTTGACGTTCATGCTTATGAAATGCTTTGAGATCTGTGAGTGCAGGCACTTTGCAAAGGCATTCAGTAAAGTTCAATTTACAATTTAGACCTAGGCAAGATCATCTTACTGTCTGAAAGTTCAAGTGGTTTTGCTCAGGGTCATTGCTGTATGTCTTCAGAAAATGCAAGAGCAGACATTTTATGCTTGCTACACAGTATCTTCCTTATTTTGCATTAGATCAAGCTATGTTCCCTCTTAGACATGCATAATATACAAGCTTCCTATTCTAATCAGCTGTAAGCAAATCCCAGTTGTTTGGCAGATTGCATGCAGTAAAATATAACTCAAGGATGTCAGTCCGAAGTGGTCGCCAAACTCTAGTCTCTGAAGGATCGAGCACTTAATGAGTTATTTTTCTTTTCAGGAGCTCAGGTGCTTCTTGTATCTTTGTGTCCTCTCTCTCTTTTAAAATAATAAAAAAGATCTGTGGGAGGGGCATCACTTTGTGGCAGACTCCAGATAAAATTTTTATATCTGCCAAGGTCAAAATAACTGAAATCAACATTTGCAAAAGAGCCTTGTCAATCTGACCTGCAACAGCACTGTCTGGTGCAATAAACCCACATTTTAAGAATAGAAATTTATCTCTAGTCCAGATATTCTCCGACATTTCTCCAGCACCAGTTGAGATACTTCACGGGCCCCACACTTCGGAGGAGACCCCTGCATGCTTACACGTGCAATATCCAGCTGCCCTGCTTGCAATGATTTCATGTAGCCATCGCCAGCGTGTAAGCCTGTGTTGGGGCACTGTCTAAGAAGAGGGAGGTGTAGAGTCAACCCTGGTTCAGCTTGAGTTCCTATTAAGAAAACACGTGTGATCTGGCAGATCTGAAGAGCACCATGAACTATAGGCTTCTTAACATCTGCTATGTCAGCCTAGTTGAAGAGCAGCTGTTTGTCCTTGGGTGCCTTTTCCAGCCCCGTCTTCTGTCCCTGGCACAAGGGCAGACTGGGCAATATGTGCCCATCCTGTACCAGCAGTGTGGAGTTCTGGCATGTGGCTGAAGCTTCAATGCTTGGCAGTAAGCAAGACCTGTCCCCTGCAGTGCTGCATCCAGCTCTGGGGCCCCTGACATAAGAAGGATGTGGAGCTGTTGGAGTGAGTCCAGAGGAGACCACAGAGATGCTCTGGGGACTGGAGCAGCTCTGCTATGGAGACAGGCTGAGAGAGCTGGGCTGGTTCAGCCTGGAGAAGTCCCTTCCAACACAAACCATTCCATGATTCTGTGATTAATAACCGAGGTGGTGGTGATGATAATCATGGTGATGTTGATCATTCTTTCTACCTATCCTCTCTGGCCTATGACTAGTTCATACATGGCTGGCAATCCTTTGGCTGTGAACAAAAGCTCTTATCTCCTGTCTTTTTTTAAAAATCCTGGTATTGCAGCTGTGGGCATTCTTATTATTCACATAAATATGTAATTTCTTCTAAATTCTGCTAAGGTCTTTGGGGTACTTTGGGAAAACTAATTATGCCTAGTTTCATTTTATATGCTAAAATGTGTTTAAAAAGTTGGAGGTCCCTTTTGCCTGAGTATCATGAGAAAGAAAAAGAAAGAACATTGTGTTTACCTTCCCATGATCATTCATTGTATATACTATTATCAGTGTACTGTGTATTTATCTGCTCTCTGAACTAAACAGTTATTCTCTTATCTCTTCTCAGATGGCAAGTCTTCACTTGTCTAATAATATTAATTGTCACTCTTCTGTGGACCTTTTCTATTCCTACATTTGATTTTTAGTGACCCAGGGTAGGTGAGTAGGGACAGGAGCAGAACTGATTACCATATTTCCAAGCTGAATATTCCAGTTTATACCGGCAGCAGAGGCTGATTCCTATTGTTCTCTGACCTCCAGCCTCACATCTGGTTTTTGCTGATCACTTCTGTGCATTGATTGAGAGTATGTTGAGTAGTCCACAATGATGTATGCCTTTTTCCTGAACATTTACAATTAATTTAGAACCAGTCTGGTATATGAGGAGTTTGAATTTGTTCTTTTCCGTCTGCATTACCCTGCTTTTTGCAAAGATAGCAGATGAAGTTCAGTCATGGGAGTGTTTAGATAATTGCTGTGAATTTCAAAAATAACAGCTTTATTTGTATCCAATATAAATAATTGACTTTCCAGAACATCATTTAACATAACTGTTAACGCCAGTCATTTTAGGTTACAACTTTGCTGAGCCAAGGGCTTGCATTCTGCTCATATACAGAGCCTGGTGCAGTGGGCTCTCTACAGTCACACTGAGACCTCTGGCTACTGCTTGCTGTAAGGAGAGTATAAAAGCACAAATCTAATACTGTGGGTTATCTTTCTTCAAGCTTTCTTCTATGCCAACACTACACTTTTCTGTAATCCTTCATGCTGTTCTTCCTATGACTGTTCTGTTTAAAGTACAGAAGCAAATAGTAACAAAAAGCTCATATTCATTAGCTATGCTGTTATTTTCTTACCTGTTAAAATGAATTCAGGAGCCAGGGAAGGTCATGGCAGTGCTTGTCACAGAAACTGTGTGAATGGGACCCTGGGCACATTGTCTGCATCTTGTGTAGCTGCTTTATAGTGACTATTCACTATAGGCTGTATGGAACAAAATTTCTGGATCATATTGCAGCCCAGGTAAAGGTGATGTGTCTCTGGACGTGCAATGGTTTAACAGTTGCACTCTGCTGTTTCTCTCTACTGAAGGAGCTCGGGAGAGTGCTGGGGAGTGTACTCACTTGATGTGAGCAGATAAGGGCAAGGTCCTGCACCTGGCTTGAGGCAATCCCAAGCACAAACAGAGGCTGGGCAGGCACTGGATTGAGAGCAGCCCTGAGGAGGACTTGGAGGTGTTGGTCAATGGGAAGCTCAACATGACCCAGCAGTGTGTGCCTAAGCCCAGAAACCAACCGTGTCCTGGGCTGCATCACCAGCAGCGCATGCTGTTCTTCCTATGACTGTTCTGTTTAAAGTACAGAAGCAAATAGTAACAAAAAGCTCATATTCATTAGCTATGCTGTTATTTTCTTACCTGTTAAAATGAATTCAGGAGCCAGGGAAGGTCATGGCAGTGCTTGTCACAGAAACTGTGTGAATGGGACCCTGGGCACATTGTCTGCATCTTGTGTAGCTGCTTTATAGTGACTATTCACTATAGGCTGTATGGAACAAAATTTCTGGATCATATTGCAGCCCAGGTAAAGGTGATGTGTCTCTGGACGTGCAATGGTTTAACAGTTGCACTCTGCTGTTTCTCTCTACTGAAGGAGCTCGGGAGAGTGCTGGGGAGTGTACTCACTTGATGTGAGCAGATAAGGGCAAGGTCCTGCACCTGGCTTGAGGCAATCCCAAGCACAAACAGAGGCTGGGCAGGCACTGGATTGAGAGCAGCCCTGAGGAGGACTTGGAGGTGTTGGTCAATGGGAAGCTCACCACGACCCAGCAGTGTGTGCCTAAGCCCAGAAACCAACCGTGTCCTGGGCTGCATCACCAGCAGCGTGAGCAGCAGGTTGAGGGAGGGGATTCTTCCTCTCTGCTCCACTGGTGAGACACCACACACACACACATGCCCACCACAGTCCTGCATCAAGCTCTGGGCCCCAACGTAATAAGGATGTGGAGCTGTTGGAGTAATCCAGAGGAGGCCACAAAGATGCCCTGAGGGCTGGAACAGCTCTGCTATGGAGACAAGCTGCGAGAGCTGGGCTTGTTCAGCCTGGAGGTAAATGGCTCCCTGGGCAATGACAGACATAAGTGACCATAAAGATGTGATCATTCCGCTTTTGGCTCTTTTTCAGCCTGCTTAAAGTCCTGAGAAAGAACTAGGCAGCCCTGTCCTGCCAGCGAGGGTCATTCCAGGTCAAAGCTCAGCTAAAAGGGACAGTCATTGCTCACAGTGTGATTTCCCTGACCTGTATGTAGTAATAATATCCATGGAATAAGCCACTTAAGTGAATTACAGAATTAACTTCTTGAGTGATCTGGAAAGCGTTCAGAAGGAATTAGTAATCAGGTTGGCACCTTGTCACCTCTTGCTTTGATGGAGCCAGCTGTCGGCATGGAGCATACATGAGCACCATCCAGCCCAAAACACTGTTGGGTTTGCCCATTCCTGGTTTCTAGAAGTATGCAAAGTGTTCCGGCTGACTCTCATTGCAGCTACTCTCTGAACAGAGTCCAAACCTACCTCAGTGAAAAGAACTTCTCTGCCATCTAGTAACAGATGTGAGGTCTTTATGCAAGTAATAAAGAGAGTAATTACAAGAAATAGTGAGGGAGGAAAATTCCTAAGTAAAACTCTTAAGTATGTTGCATCATGTACTTATGGGCTCTTGGTCAGACTGTGGAGCGCTTTAAACAGACTTAAAAGAGTGCTTTATCAGAGAACCATATGGGCTTTAACCACAAAAGTCACTACCACATCCTTTTTTATCCTTTTCTTTCTTTTTTTTTTTTTTTTGGTAGTCCAGGATAGTACAATTGACCTTTTTTAGTTTGATTTTCCTTTGGAACATGCGTAAGTTTTATTTTTTTCCTTTTAATAGTGTGCTGTTTGAGAGGATCACTTTCAACCGAATAGAAGACATGGATCTGTTCCAAAGAGCTTTTTTAATATGATTTTCTTATAAAGAACAAAAACAACAAAATAGGGCACATAAGTACAAAAGATACAGAAAAAGTCATCTGGTTTGTTGCCTATTACATACGTAGGCTGGCATTCTCTGAGTTTCTAAATGCCCCTTGATTTTCTCTTCATCACAGGAGCATTGGACTGGGATTTCCAGGTTCATGTCTAGCTTCTTTTGTTTCACTCAGCCTTTATTATGAACTTTTCAGAAACTGCTTGAATTCTCTATTTTAGAAGTAGGTGTAGCCAAGGGTACAGAAGCCAATCAGGAGATGGCTGCCCAGCAGGCTCTCATCATTTCAGCAGTTCGATATCTAAATTCCTGAGATTTTGGGACCCACTGTTCTTGGATCAGTATTATCATTTAACTAAATAAATCCTTGCCTCTGTTTCTTGTCTCCAGTGTTGGTCCCCTTTTTGTATTTGTGGTAAGCTATAACCTGCCTTAAGGTTTGCTCAGGTAAAACATGCTGCATCTCCTGCAACACAGGCTTTCCATTCTGCTGTCATCAATTGCTTGTGTAGAAGTTCTGTTTTAAATTCACCTTCCTTGAAAGTGGGAGACCGGGATTGTACATACTCTCATGCAAGTATTTTAATGCTTTACTTTCTAGAATGGAAATAGCTGGCATCCTCAGCTATATATCAGGCTTTGTCTTTTTGGTGGTTTTGTTGCATTGTGTCTTTTGGTCATTGTGACTTAACAGAAAACCGTCTTTCCAGCCTATGATCTTTTTGTGTGTATGAGATGTTATTGTTCCCAAAACTGTATGACCTTGCATACTGCGCTGTTAAATTCCTTTTCAGTTCTTGCCCTTAGGATTGTCTATTACTTTTTATGGAGCTTCAATTCAATGTATTGACATGGCTTCTGACTTTGTCATCAGCAGATTTCATTACCATGTTCAGACTTTGTGTCAAGATCATTAAATGTTTCATTCTTAAGATACTCCAAAGATGATACTTCAGGAATATCACTGATAGCCGTCTTCCAAGCCATTATTTTAACTTTTCAGCCCCGTTCTTTGTTGTATGTTTCCTTTCTCTACTACCTCACAATTATACTCTTTGTTTTTTACATGAATAATTTCCTATTTTTAACTATATCAAATGCTTTTACTGAAGTCCAAAAGTTGTAAGAATAGTTCATTTTTCTAGACATAGGTCATATAATCAACAACTCCTCAGTTGTTTTGAGAGCATTACTACCAGGATTACTTAAGTCATGGCTCCTAAAGATGCTGTCCCCAGGGAACTTGGCTATTCTGAGCTGGAGTGGCAATGACATTTAAAAGGTAGCACGTTGCAAAAAACATGGCTCATGATAGGGAGCACAAACCTAGGAGGAAGGAGCTGTGGATTGATTACACAGCTCTGCGGCTGGTTTCTCATGTCTGTATCTTTTAACTTTGCTGTTCTTCTACCTGTAAATTCTTCCGTTAATATTGAAAGGAGTTTATGATCTGGTTATAGAAAACACCCTTGAAATACAGAGCATGATGGGTATTTTTTAATGAAAACAGTCCTTAGAGCATATTATTTCCAAGGTAACTATTCACAATCCTATTGGCAAAAAAAAAAAAAATTACAAAAAGTTGGATCATAAGCTCAGCTATTTCTTTTCCCCATGGAGGGAGAATGATCATTGAATAATCTGTGCAATAAATAAAAAGATGTTGCTGCTGCCAGACTTGAGAAGTAGTATTCTTCAAGGATCTACAGAGCTACCTCATTGCTTTAAAACTTGCCTTAACCCTTTTTATTTGCTATGATGGCTACAAGGAATCTCATGAAGTTGGTCTTGGCACCATAGTAGCTTAATCATCTAGCATGGTGGCTATGATGATTCATTATTTTTTGTTCTCATTTGCTTATATCCACCTGTTGCATTGTATTTACATTGCAAGGCAGAGAGTAGATTGATTTAAAAAAAAAAACAAAAAACACCTTTTTCTGCTTTGTGTCTGTAGAGCAATTAAAAACAATAGTAGTTCTGGTCCAGATATTGGAGGTACAAGGCATTAGGGAAAATATATGTAATAAGCCCTAAACCAGAAGCTTTGATCTTGAGCCTTTTGACCTTAGGTGATGGATATCCTACAAGAATTGGCCTTACCTTGTATTTTGAATCCTGTAGGATCCTTTCATTAGTCTAATCAATTTTTATTTTCTGAAAATGCAGCAGCAGAGGTGGTTGGCTGTGTGCTTCTGAGCTGAGTCTGGTCCAATGCTGGGAAACTGAAAATAAAAACTTCTTTGAGGGGAAATGCTAGTGATGATGTTGGAAGTTGTCAGTTCATACTAAGCTTTATCACGAATCTCGTGACTGGTAATTTTTCTCTCGCGGAGGCTTAGGACAAAGTGAGACTTCAAGCGTCATAGCCAGATGGAGTATAAATTTTTGAAAAACGTGGCCTTACTGAGGCTAAGCTAATAACAATTTGAGGGATTTTACTGCTTACACTTGACATTCTGTACACACATTTTTTGTAATCTAGTGCTGAACTTCCCTTTGAGGTAAGAGTAGGCTATTGTTCTGGAAGTATCTTTCTTTAGATGAGCTGAAAACAGTTCTGGTTCTGATGAGTTTAATATTTTCTTGAGTACTTCAATACAATCAAGGTAGGGCATTCTCCCCCTTACTGTTGGAGCGAGTCCAGAAGAGGCCATGAAGATGGTCCGAGGGCTGGAGCACCTTTGCTATGGAGACAGGCTGAGAGAGCTGGGCTTGTTCAGCCTCGAGAAGAAGAGGCTTCAGGGAGGCCTTAGAGCAGCTTCCAGTCTGTAAAGGGGCTGACGAGAAAAGCTGGAGAGGGGCATTTGACAAAGGCCTATAGGGACAGAACAAGGGGGAATGGCTTTAACCTGACAGAGGGGAGATTGAGATGAGATCTTAGGAGAAGCTATTCCCTGTGAGGGTGGTGAGGCCCTGGCACAGGTTGCCCAGAGAAGCTGTGGCTGCCCCATCCCTGGCAGTGTTCAAGGCCAGGTTGGACACAGGGGCTTGGAGCAACCTGCTCTAGTGGAAGGACTCCCTCGTGGCAGGGGGTTGGAACTAGATGTGCTTTAAGGTCCCTTCCAACCCAAATCATTCTATGATTCAGGAGAGCACAGAATGATGTTTTGGATTGAGTAATGTAAAATTCAAATATTACATTTTGCTGTTTATTTATGTTGCCATGTAAGGCCTTGAAATCCTCTGTTGTCTTGCAGGTAGAATCATAGAATCATAGAATAGTTAGGGTTGGAAAGGACCTTAAGATCATCTAGTTCCAACCCCCCTGCCATGAGCAGGGACACCACACACTAAACCATGTCACCCAAGGCTCTGTCAAATCTGGCCTTGAACACCACCAGGGTTGGAACATTCACAACTTCCTTGGGCAACCCATTCCAGTGCCTCACCACCCTCACTGTGAAGAACTTCTTCCTTATATCTAACCTAAAGTCCCCCTTTTTCAGTTTACCCCCATTCCCCCTTGCCCTACCACTAGAGTCCCTAATGAATAGTCCCTCCCCAGCATCCTTGTAGGCCCCCTTCAGATATTGGAAGGCTGCTATAAGGTCTCCACGCAGCCTTCTCTTTTCCAGGCTGAACAGCCCCAACTTTCTCAGCCTGTCTTCATACAGGAGGTGCTCCAGCCCTCTTATCATCCTCAAAGTAGTATCTCTATACATCTCATTGGAAAGGCGGGTCACCAGACAGCAAAAACAACCCTTGCCAGTGGGTGGGCTTTCTTCACAGAGTGATTTCTCATCACTTTTTGAGGATGTTTCATTTATGGACTGACTCTGTCTTAGCTTTGCTTGCCATGTGAGAACCAGATAATCCAAAGGATGTAACTGAATTAACTCTTCCCTGGTATGAAGATAAGAAATATAGATGAGATATATCACTGTAGTGCGTAGGCCTCAATTTAAATAATGCAAGTAAATAAAGGAGAACGTGAGGTACTATTATTCATGCTTAGATGCCTTGTTAGGAAGAGCTTTGAAGGTGCCGTATACTCACACCAACTGGTTGTTGAACAATTATCACTTTATCTTGTCTTGATGTGTTAGTTAGTGGCTGACTTAAAAAATTTCCATCTTTTTTTCTTTTTTTCCTCTTTTATTTTGTGAACCATTTAGTTTACTGTGTTGGTTTTAGGAGTTGTCAAGGTGCCTTCAGCAGAAAACTCCAAATCTATCTGCTCAGAAGAGAGCTGTTGTGTCTTATCACCAAATCCAATTACAAGGAAGAGTAAAACGCCACCTCCAATGTCTTTACTATTCTTTTTTTAATTGTTAATTATCTCGACAGTAGGGTGCTATAGATTAGGAGGCATAGATTATCTTTTGCAAGTATGAGGCTTTCAGAGCTATTATCAATTAATTCTGTTTTTAAACAAATTTTAGGGTAATATTAATAGCTTGATAGGATTGTGGTGCTTGAGTATGCTGTCAAAATACTGAGAAAATTATTTCTAAAAAGTCAGAGAAACTTGATGATGTTACAGTAGCATTGAAGGTCATATAGTTTTATGCACTCCAGAGAAAGGTGTATTTTTGGCAGTTTAATCTACATTGCAGAGTAGACTCCTGCTAAGAAACATCAGTAAAATGACTGTCTCGAAGTTTAGGCACTGATTTGTAAAACCAGAATAGTCAGCTCTGTATGAGGGTTTTTTTAAATGTGTACTGAAATGACTGTGCAATTTATGTACACAGACACACATACTGATGTGTGAAATAGCTTATGTATGTGTGGTGCTCTAAGTGATCTAGTCCTGTTGAGATCTCTTCTCCAGATTTGCACTTTCCATTCCAAGAAGGAATGAAGCATCTCTTACATGAGACTTAAAAACTGTTCTCTCTCTAGACAAGGAGTATAGCAGTACCCTGGGGTTGAAAGCCCAAGCTGGGAACAAGATGCAGATTTTTAAACAATGAGGATTTTCACAGTTTGGTTCCAAAGCTTATTTAAAGTTGTGGTACATTTTGCATTGGATAAAATGCCAACTTTTTTGTTGGGACTGGGTACCTCTGTAGGTCAAACAGAAGATCTAGGCTTATGCCAAAATTGCTGAGAAACCTGGTCAGTGCTGTAGAAGAGGTCAAGCTAGAAACCTGCAGTGGTTCTCCAGTTCTTTAAATCCATAGACCTACAAAAGCCATTAGCTAAATGATAATGCTATAGGGAAAATAGTAGAACTGCAGCAATTGTGTTCATCAGTGTTTTTTACAGGTTTGGGATTTTTTTCACTTTTGTCTTTTGCCTGGATGGAAGGTCTGCTTGAGCTGACACTGCAGGAATCCCGAGATTCGAGTTCATCTGCTGGCATCCAGAGAGCTGCAGTTCTCATCCTTGGCTGATCTCAAGTGCAGAAGTGTCTCACCAGATGTTTCCTGTAGCGACTACACTGGTGGTTGTTTCGTAGTCTTGAGGAAAAGAGAAGATGGTGTCTTCAGTGTAATTCTCGGCTCCATCAGAGTTTATATGTGTACAGAATATCTTAGAGCTTTAATTTTGCTGTCTAAAATAGAAATTACTATATATTGTGAGGCAAACTGTTTAGTTGGCACATGTGCTGTTATTATAGAATCTGCAGGAATATCAGTAGATAAAATGGATGGTGTCATCTGTTGACCTCACTGAAAATGGCATTAGTGATATTCTTGGCCAGTATTTACTGGGAAATAAACTAGTCATTACACTTTCCAATGAGATTATGTTTTGAATGTCACTTCTCTGACAGTCTGTCTCATGCCACACAGAGATAAGATCTCAGGCACAGATGACAGACTAACTTCAGATATATTTCCATTGATTTGACAGCCTGAATAATAGTTCTGTTAAAAGCCACAACAACTGAAACAATGACCTCTTGCTACTGGGTGATAGTATGTTGATAAACATACTAATGAGAGATAAAGTAGGTAACTATATTCGAGTGTTTTATGTAACTTGTCAGTGGAAAGCAAAGGTACCGTTGGAAGGGAAACTAGATAGGGAGCTGAAATTACAGGCAGTCTTATCAAAGACAAAAGAGCAGCTTGCACTCTCATGTATTTTGAGACACCAGAGGTTTTGGCAGGGAGCTCGGTCCCTGGTGGCAGCAAGATCTGTTCATCACCAGGGGTCAGATGGGAGCTGGGGAAAATGGGCAGTTCTTTTTTTCCATGTGTCCCTGGGCCAGCCGCCGAGCCCATCACTCAAGCTTTGCTTTTAGTTGAAGGGGATGTGTGTGAGCTGTCATTGAGGGAGCTGGTCCCAGCTGCGTGTTTCAGCCATCTCCTCCCCGCCTCCCTTGGCTGCACAACCACTGCTCCTGGCATGGCTGGAAAGCTGGACCAGAGAAGCAGTTGGGCAGAAAACCTTCCCACTGAAAGGCAATGAGAGAGAAGATAAGACCATTCCTTTCACCTGTGTGAAGCTGGACTGCAGCCTGAGCCTCAGGGAAGGTGGTCCTGGGTGGAGGAGTTAGAGCCCCTGCAAGAGTGCTGGGATGTTTCACTTGCAGGTGCTTCCTGCATTGATGGAAGTGGAACCCAGAGATGCAAATACAAAGTGAGGGAGTGAAATAATTATTTGCAAACTTAAATGAGGGATTGAGGTTGCAGCATGTCTGCTCTTCTTCAACAAATACCCATCTTCATGTTCTTACCTCCCACTAATTGCAAGGTAAATTATCCTTTCAGTGAGACTGCCCTGGTGTACACATACCTGAATTACCTCACCTCGAAGTGTGTGTAATTCTGCTGTAACAGCTGACCCACAGTTGAATTGTTATCCTGCAACACATTTGAGCCTCTCTACATTGAATCACTTCCACGCTTTGAAGCTTTAACCGTTACGTCACGCTGTAAACTAAGCTTTTCCTCAGCCCAGGGTCTTTTGAGCAATTTTGTGGTTTTATCTGTTTGTGTCTGCCATCCAGCCCTATGAAAAAGCATCCAACCTGGCCGTCCTTCCACTACTCCATAGTTTGGGTCATTTCAAACCCTTCCCTCGCAGCTGCAAAGCTGATAGGAAGCAGCAAAACTTCCACTGTGGATTATCAGGAACACTACAGAGGCATTGCTTAATGCATCTGATATCTAAGCCTGGATAACAGAAGCTGTACAGCCAAGCAAAAAAAGATTGGCAGCTATTGCAGGAATTCAGATAGGGGCACCTTGGTAAAGGAGAGGGGGAAATGCGTTTACTTCCATTACAGAGCCCAGGGCTGAGATGGATTCTCTCCCCGTCATTGTCCTAAGCACATTATCCCTGAAAGAAAAAGGGTTTCTCTGAATCTGCAATTTTTCTAGGCTTCAGTGTTATTGAAATGAAACTGCTTCAAGGATATCTACATTCTTTACCATCATATGGATTCTCATCTCATGTAAATTATTTGGCCACTTTTCATTTTAATCCTCCACTGTCATTTCCCACAAAAGAGATCATTTGGTTTCTTCATTGAAGGTATTCAGCTGACAGCTGCCCTTTGTCTAGAAAGCAGTGTGCCTTTGCAGGGTTTATTTCTTGTGCCTGCTCTTTTTATTTTCTTTTTTTTTTTCCTTCCCTTTTTTCCCCCCACTTTTAAGTTCACATTGCTTTATATTTTTCATCTGTTTTTTTCAGGAACTTTTCAGATGGTGAACAGGCTGTTTGTAGCTATGAAGAGAAATGCAGACTTGCTGTGTTCTTTCCCTGTCCCTTAGCAAAGGTATACCTGGCTGATAAGTAACAGAACTGGAGGCAGACTAATTAAATTTCCTGCTTGCAAGGAGAACTGTAGTCAAAAAGTTCACTGTGTTTTCACAACTTCTACCTGAGCAAACCAAAACAGTCAATGATTATTTTTATTTTCCATGACTTCCCTCTCTTGAAAGCTCAGTTATTTTCCCTTCCTTTCCAGAAGTGTTGGGAGACTTTATATTTTGTGCTTTGTGTCATGGTATATCACCCACAAGTCATAGAATCATAGGATGGTTTGGGTTGGAAGGGACCTTAAAGCTCATCTAGTTCCACGTCCCTGCCATGGGCAGGGGCACCTTCCATTAAACCAGTTTGCTCAAAGTCCCTTAGGACCTTGAAATAAGTAATGATAATTAAAAATGACGTATTGTTAGTGTGCATTTATGGAGGATTTTGAGGCTGAGGGTGAAAATCAGCACTTACAGTTGATTGCTTGTTTTTGGTTATCTGTAGCTATACGAGATCTTTTTTCCTTTCAGACTGAAAACTCCTGAGTATCAACTCTTCTCTGATAAAACCAGCTTACGCTCTGTCAAAGGTTAAAAGCACAATATGGTGATGGAGAAGTATATTATCAGGAGAAGATACAGTTTAGGGGAGCACGAGTTAAGGGTTGGACAAGTTTACAAGCAGCTTGAATCCATGGGGGAAGGAGGAAACATGTCATGAATGTATATAAGGAGTAAGAGACAGGTTCTAAAATTACTGTGTCAGATACAGAAACTGAATTAAACAACTCTGATAGTGCCCTTCCAGCTCCCCTCTGGTACCTGCTTAGCTTTGTGATGTCCATTAAAATGTCTTGCTTACCAGGAGAGCTGCCTGAAAACTCAAATTTGGGGTGGTTTTGGATTTTTATTTTTGGTTTGTTTTTTCTTTTTTCTTCCAGAAAACTGGGTTTCAGAGTGAAAAGAAATTCAGATTTTCAAGTGGGAATTACTTTTCTTGTAGAAACTTCGGGACGTTTACATTAAAAAAAACCAAAAACATATATATATTTATGAATTAAACAAAATGTTTCAGAATTATGAAAAGTATGTTTTGATCCAATCAATTCTAAATGTGTGTAGCTTATTCAGTTGTAGAATGAGTTAAAAATTACTGTTTCGGCAACAAGTTTTTTGTAAATCACAAAAATTATTGAACCACAGATCTTGGTTGCCAGGAGAGGTGTCTCATTCATTGTCCCGTTCTGAAAGTTTGCTCCATTGCAGGGAAATTTCCTGTTATCTCAGAGATGTGTAAACTTGAGCCCAAGTTTTGTTATTTTAGAAAATGTGAGCTTTTTTGTTAGACCCAGCAAAAGTGTGTGGCAGTCTGAGGCTTGCTGAAAGGGGATGGTGTTAGGTTATGTGTCAAGAGAAGGATCACTAGTGGCTCTTGTCTTTTCTTGCATCAGCATAAGCATGGGCAGTTAAATTATACATGGTTCCTTAATTTTACATCTTTTGTCATTTCTTCCATAAAGTTAGGCATTGTCTAACAACTTGGGGACCACAGATGGTCTAGATCCATAATATCATGTGATACCATAGTTTCACCTTCTGGTTTTAGTACATCACTGTGTAGATCCGTCAGGTTTTCTAATTTTATGGAATTTCTTTTGTGGTGTTTGTTCTTGATTTTTGACAACTATCTATAAAAAATTAAATAACATTCAGCAAAGGTCCATAAAATAGCTGTTATGGCTACCAGAATTTGCTGAGTTAATTTTTGTACATGTAGTGATGACCTGGGTTCTTGATTAGGATTCCAGGTCATACAATATATTGTGTGAATAATAGTACAGTTTTCAGCCATGATGTCTTGACTTTTTTTTTTTTTTTTTTCCTTTATCTCATGGCACTTAAGAGGAAATAGTTCATGGCTATGGGCAGAAAGTAGTGTGTTCTGTTTTGTAGGTGGGAGAGCTGAGACACTGTCATGGGGCATCTGGACGGGGGTCCTGAGTTTCTGCTTCCACCACTAACTAATAGAAGAAGCATTTTCTGCTCTGTTTATCAAGCTCTCAAAAAAAATCTTTGTAGAGAACATGACCCCTTTGAACAGAATTTTGGAAGTTAAGATAGACACACATATCACTTCAAAAGCTTATAACTGAAAGGATAATATGTCTGGAAGAAGAAAGAATATACTTTAAAAAATACTGTGCACAGAGACTGGGGATACTTTTGGGAGGGGGAAAGAAAGAAACTCTCTTGCTGATAATTCAGGGAGCACTTCTGCTGGTGGCAATGCCAGACTTGACAGTGCTATGTACTTGAACCTTCCCAGAAAGTGAGTGTAACCAGGCATCCTACTCTTCAGATCTAATGGTAGAATCTCAGCTGCTTTTTCAGAGTAGGATCAAGCATAGTGGGAATTGCAGTTATGGTCAATCTCTCCGGATTTACTTTATAAGAGCAACTTGGAGGTCCAGGGAAGTCGTAGTTGATGTTCACATGTAAATGTGGTTGCCTCCAAAGCCCAAATTGGTAGTATAGACATAGCCCGTCCTTCAATTCATGAAGACAGAGCTATTTCTGTGTTTTCATTTGCTCTCTAAGCTAGCAAATCAAGTGGAAGTACATTAACAGTGTAACTAGCTGTGCTAATGTGTGATTTCTCTTAGTCAATGTGTAGCGACTTTGAAATAGGACTCCATTTTTTAGTATGGCTGCAACTGTAAATAACACTGTGACCAATAGGATGAAGTAGTAGCTAAAATGCAAACTGAATGTTTAAAGAAGAATGGACAGAAACAGTTGAGGCATGGAAGAGAATCCAGGTTTCTATAGAAAGTAACTGTGCTGGGGTGAACTGCCGGAGGAGAACTATGACCATAGAAAATAATAATTGCCTAAATATGCCTGAATCTCCTAGTACCACATGATCTAAGCAATAACGAAATATCTTATTTGAAAATCCAGAGCAGCTGTCCAACAGCTGAACCTGCTGCTGATCAAAGTTGATCAAAGAATTCTTAGGATTGTGTATTATGGACAATCTACAGAAAAAAAATGTAGTAGTCTCTGCTTACGGCGTGCTTATCACAGTCCGTTGAAGTAAACAGGACTTTTTGTTGTTTTTAATGCAAATCTGATAAGCTCTGTAGAATGTAAATCAGTTCATTAAAATTTGTAAAGCACTTAAATGAAGTAAAAGAGAAAACAGTTTAACTTTTATAGGATGTTTACTGCATATAAAGTACAATAAAATCATGATTATTCAGGAAAAAAATACTGTTAGAATATGCTATTTAAAATTTTAAATTGTGATTTTAAAAAACAAACATGCCTGACTCTAGAAATCTTACTGTATTACTGTGTAATTTAGGCTGTGTAATCTTCAGACCATATCTGTTTAAAGGATTTAATATTTGCGTGGTTTTGTGCGTAATATATATATGTATGTATGTGTGTATATATTAACCCAGGGATCAACATACTGAACAGCTCCTTCATTTGTAGGATGCTGCCTAAGCTGGGGTATGTCAGGGATAAAAAATGAGTAAATGATAATAAACGGGGGCAGACGCATGACCTATGTTGTCTTCTGACATGATGCTTCACTTGGCAGTCGTAACCCTGATATTCGTAGCATTGCCTACTTTGTCTCTCCTAGTGCAATATTCCAAATGCTGAGGTGACACTGCAAATGCTGAGCTAATATTTATTTACCTGAGGCGTTTGGGAAGGCTTATCCACTCAGTGGATATGAATGCATGCACATATTACCCTATGCATATACGGGTTTACGTAAAATTTGCTGCATCTGTGTGTAAAGTAGCAGTTGGCACCTTTAATGAAGCTGCTTTGGAGCCTTCATGCTTTTATTTCTCATAAAAATTACCAATCTTTTTTTTTCCTCCTCTTGCAGTTACTTCAATGAGAATCAATATCCAGATGAGGCAAAGAGAGAAGAAATTGCAAACGCCTGTAATGCAGTTATACAAAAGCCAGGTGAGGAGCTGATCATTGTGTCCTTTCCAAAGGCAACTGCAATTAGATTTCAACATCTCTTGCTAAATTCAGCAAATCTCATTTTATGGCTATTACTAGCAAATGCAGTGCTCTCAACTAGTAGTAGGTTTCTTCCTGAGCAGTCTATGACTCATGGTGTTCAGAGCTGCCATACTGGGATGAATGTGACAGTCAATGCAATTTTCAAACCTAAATGCCAATGTCTGCAACTTAAATTCCCACCATTTGAGATATGAAGTACAAGTTGTGCATCTGAACTTTTCATTTATACAGCTTGGTAAATGGCATTGCTAAGAAAATAAACATGTCTGGAAGGTTTTCATTCTTTACGTTCAGTTATTTCAAAGTACTTATCTAAGCATTCAGTAGCAATCTGAGAATTTTACACTCCACGAAACTGTATTTTACTGGTTCCTTTTTACAGATGGGAACTTTTAGGTTCACAGACTGAGGCTTGCTGGAGATTATACAGCAGATCGTCAGAGGAGTAAGGAGCACTGCTTTCCCAGCTTTCAATTTTCTTTACAGCTTGTAGACAAGGGTCTTATATTAGAATCTGTGTACTAATAGAGGAACTTGAATTTGGGTCAAAAACTTGCATTTTCTGTGTTGCTGGAGAAGTTGTACTTAAAAGAAGAGAGAGCTGGGGTTGTTCGGCCTGGAGAAAAGAAGGCTTCAGGAAAATGTTAGAGCAGCTAAGGGACGGGGCTTTGAGCAACCTGGTCTAGTGGAAGGTGTCCCTGCCTGTGTCAGGGGGTTGGAACTAGATGAGCTTTGAGGTCTCTTCCAACCCAAACAATTCTTTGAATCTGTTAGAAGCATGAATATTCAGTGTAGTGAATACACCTGCCTTTGCTTAGGTTTACTAAACAAATGTTTACATAGTTTTCAGAACTTGTATTTTGGATATATTTTTATTTTACTTAACCAGAATATAAAAACTGATGCAAAAGAAGGTTAAGGCATGACTCCTGAACATTGGGACAGTCACAGAACAGCACAGAATCATAGAGCAATTTAGGCTGGAAGTGACCTCTGGAGATCACCTGGTCAGGCAGGACCAGCTTAGGTTAGGCTGCTCAGGGCTTTGCCTTGTTCAGTTTTCAGTAATTTCCAAACTAGAGGTTTACCCACTTCTGGGCCCCTGTTCCACTGTGTTGAGCCACTGTCATAGCAAAATACTTTTTCCTAATACCTAATCAAAATTTCCCTTGTTGCAACTTGTATGTGTTGTCTCTTGTCTTTTATGTTGTGGAAGCAGAATGATCTATCAGGTAGATCACCAAAGAGGTTGGGGTTTTATTCCTGGCTGTGCTGCTCGTCGGTTAAGCAACTTGGAAAAAACTGTTTGAACACATTTTGTCTCAGGATCAATAAAATCTTGTGAGTGGTACTGATGCACAGCATTAGGAAACAGCATAGCTGGCTATTTCCAGATTTTAATTTCACTTGTTTCATCTCTCCTTACCTATTTAAGTTTTCGGATTGCTGCAATTACATGAGTATTTTGTATGCTGAATAAATAAACTTTAGAGAAACAATCTGAAGTAGGGGAGTCTCATCCCCATGTAGCCTGCAGAGGACTGATGATGCAACTACGTCCGGTATTTTATATAGGGTCAAGGCCAACTGAAGAGGTTTCCACAATATGCTTACATTCCCTCTTTTCTGCTGGTGATCAGCAAAAGGCACTGTTTCCTGTAGCTGGCTGGTGGTGGCTGGCATTTTTTTGGCTGGTTTAAGCATAAAACTCCAGTGATCTGGTTTCCAACATCTACCCGTTCTCCCAAAAGATCGCAAGTGTCCTGGCACATTTGGGAGGGTGTGATTAGTGCTGCGGGAGCAAGATAGCAGCTGGTGGTTTAGAGGGAGGAAAGCAAATTGGAAGGGATGGCACAAAATTTCTTCATTCATTTTGCTTCTGAAGAAAACAGGTCATTGAACTATATCCTTGAAGCACATACTAAGAGAACTAGCCCAGGGGTACGCGATTTGTGGTAAGGCTGTGAATTGAATTTGAGGGTTTTGAATCTCAGTTTTGTGCTTGAACTAGGAAAGCCGCCCTTTATTCTCTCTCCCACGGCTCTGGATTTAGTTGATTGAAGTTGCAAAGCAATTCCTGTAGTTCCGATTTTTTAAAAAAAAGAAGAAAGGCTACTTTGTTTTTAGAGTGATATTTGGTGTTTATTACCATAACATCTGGGCACAATACTTTGATTCACATAAAATTCATTTTATTCTCAGTTATAAGCACTTCTCAGTGCTGTCTGTATTTCAGGGGTTTATCACATGTGTAATTGTCTTTTGCCTGCCTCTGGAACCCAGTGAGTAACAATGCTATATTTATTCCTCCTCCTCACCTCCTGTTACTTTCATAGGGAAAAAGTTATCGGATTTGGAACGAGTTACCTCCCTTAAAGTGTACAATTGGTTTGCCAACAGAAGAAAGGAAATCAAGAGAAGAGCCAATATCGGTAATGTATCAGAGAACCTGTTTTCAAGGTTTAGTACTAAGACTTGCTCAGGAGAGATGGAAATTATGTAAGACTGTATTAACAAAAATGCTAGAGGTTCTGACAGTCTTAGTAGAAAAAAAATGAAACAGAATTTGATGGTGGGAGGAGAAACATATCTCTTTATTCTCAGGCTGCTTTGGGTATCCAAAATAAAATCTGAAATAAAACCTCAAAATATCTGCACTGAATAATATGGGAAATAAGGAAAATTGAGATGATGGCAAGTGCACAACCTTAGCATGCAGTTCACATGAAAAGTGGATGTTGTGAAGAGCTTTTATCTGATCATAGGCTTCCTTGTGTCTGTGTTCCACTGGGGTTGTCTTTCTTACTGCCATCCCTGAGACCCCACAGGGATCTCAGAGTCCAGTGAGTTGTTTTACGTCTCAGATACAGCCACTAGGACCAAAGGTTCTTCGAGCCAGCTGCTTAGTCTGACTGCACCTGTGTTCCTGACTGCTTTCCAGGGGATTGCACAAGGACAAATGGCTGGAACAAAGTAGTAATTTTTCTCAATGATCCGGATAAAACAAAAGTCTCTTCAGAGTTAGCCCTGCAGGTTCTTTGCATGAGTAGCAGACCATAAGGAAATTAGAAGTGACTCTGAACTTGTAAGATGTACACCTTCTAATGTCAATAAACATAAGACATTCTAATGAGAATAAACTCACATTCGTGGCCAGGAGTCAACAAAGTTTGGCAGTGCATGCAAAATTTTATGTGCTTCCTTAGATACTATGCAGAATTACATTTGTAGTCCATAGGCAAACAGAAATCCATACCTGCCTACTACCAGTATTTTTGCAGCTGCAGAATGTTGTGTCCTTTTCGTATCTGCTTTTTCTTACCGTATTTGTGAACAAGAAAACCTTCTTTTTACAGCATTTAATGTGTTATTGAAATTTAACCTAAATTTATTTTTCTAAAAATGAAATCTGTCAAGTGTTGGGGAGAACAAAGAAAAGTCAGGGTAGAGTTACAGCTGTAACTGTACAATCTGGGGAGGAGGGTTGGAAGGAGATTAAAAAGAACCAAAGGGAGCTTTAGATGCATGGATCCTACTGGAAGACAAAGATATGTGTGGTTTTAAATCCCTTAAGTGCTTTAAAGAATTTCTCCATCTATTTTCAGACACTCCCTGTCCCCCTCAAGTCCTGCCAGTCCAAACTATGTGGGAAGATCTACCGGGAATGCCTTTGCCACTTCAGTGCATTAGAGATTAAACTAATACCTAATAGGACTAGCTGGAAAACAAGGGTTCTTACTTGCAAACAAGTCAGTTGATAGGGAAGGATCTCAGGCAAACTAGTGTCTGTACATGTGCTACCTTCCCAAATACTGGAAAGTGAAGAGGAAGAGGCTAAGAGCTAACTGTTCTTCCAGTTAGTCTAACTTCTTGAAAAAAAAAAAAAGTAGCTACTTTTAGTTACTCTAATGCATCAGATAAATTAGGGATCCATTTGCTTTTTTCGAAGAAGCAGCAATCCTGGAGAGCCATGGAATAGATGTACAGAGTCCGGGAGGTCATTCCAACAGTGATGACGTTGATGGCAATGACTACTCGGAGCAGGTAAGCACTATGGTCAAGGTGCGTGGCCCAAAAAGGGAAAGTTCACTTGAAGCACAAAGAGGCCCTATACCTCTCGCAAATCAGATGTCTTCTGTTGTTTTGCTTTTATGTAATTGTAATGGGGAAAGTGGAAGAACACAGCTCCCCTGTTTGAATGTGTTGAAGCAACCAGTATTCACCCACATGGATTTATTGTCATACAACAGGACACTTGGCAAGTACGCAATGGGGAGGAGGAGGGAAGATGTTCAGAGGGAGGCAGAGAAGCAGAGAAGGTAGAAGAAGACAGGAGGATCTGCTCCAAACAAGCAAGTTACACCATTCACGCCACACGCAATGTATGAAACATGTTAGGAGAGTGTTAACTCACCCAGTGCACCATGCATAACTTGCGCTCTCCTTACCCCTGACACTGTTGTAGTTATCCACCCTCAAGAAAGGATGTACAGGTCTTTAACAGTTGCTTCTATATATCAGGCACCAACATGCTTCCCTGCAAAACTAGGCATGTGTCTTCCTCTTAAACCTATTATTTCTTTCTGCAAGAAATGTCTCCATTACAGCTTGTGCTACAGCTCCTGTGAGTTGCTTATCTGGCACCCAGACAAGTCCCTGCCCCGTACACTTTATAATCCCTTTTGGCAACCTTTCCCAGCAAGATGCTGAGTGCCCTCCTGTAAGGTACTGAGCTCTCTCTTCTTTGTGGCAGTACCTTTCAGGAGCATCTCAGGATCTATCCCTAAGACACTGACAGACAAAGGGTGAAGGGTGGGGGGAAAGGATTTGATTAAATAAGGTTTGACATTTATTTGGCTCTGTACCGGTTCTGTATTGTTCTGCAACTATGTGCCACTATTTGGATTGTTTACATATTATCTGTCTTTTTGGGTTGGTTTTTTTTTCTTTTTGCATTTTAACTCTTGCCTATTCTCTATTTTCCTTGGTTATTTTTAACCCTTGACAGCAACTTCTTTTTTAAATTCTCTAGCAAAAGAATACCCCTTCCCGCACTCTGAGCCCTCACCTACCCTAAAGTTGGTGACCCTTCCTTCACACACCTTCCTGACAGGTATTGCATCCCCTTCCCAATTTTCCTTCAGGTGTTCAGGTGTCATTGTTGGCCAACCCCCCCAGGGCTGTGTGTGTGCTTGGCATCAGTGGCCTTCAGCAATTCACTTGGTTCTGGTTTTGCCGTGAGCTGTGCTCTCTGCTACACCCAGCAGCAGCTGGGGTGGGCAGATCACTTTTAATTGACTCATTTGGGAGAATTAGGTAGGTCTCCTCTAAAAGCTGCTGGTAGAGAGTAATAGCAACCGAGTGTCCTGGAATGAGTCCTTAGCACACTTGGCTGTGGCCTAGTACAACAGTACCTGGCAGAAGCATTCCCAGCCGCTCTGCTTCTGATGGGTATTAAGGTCTTTCTTATAGGTCATCACCAGCAGATTTGGTGGAACCAGCTTCGCTAGTTCTAGATGATGAGAGACTGCTCTGTAATGGCTATAAAATATGTTGAAACTGCTGCTGAGCACAGATAATTCCTTGTCAGTCAGATACAGGACCTGAATACTGACGTGAAGTTCTATGTAGACTCCCAAACTATGGTTTCCTTCTGTGTGCTGTCCAGAATACTTCGAAAAGAGAAATACATTGGTTATTAAAATTTAAAGATCTTTGTTTAGAGCCCTTAAAAATTAGATTTCTCAGTAATCTAGCTGGGCTCCTTCTGTGAAGTGTAATTAGGCATTAGCAAGGAAGCAAATTTTATAAATGGCAAGCTCTCCCAATGACCATTTAACATCCCTTAGCTGTTAAAACCATAAATTCTCTTCTCTACAATGACACGTTAACTCTAGTAAACTTTAAAACACAAAGTTCACCCAAATACTAATGAAGTGCCTAGAACTCCAGAAGTCAGGACTATGTATTTCTTACTGTAGTAAATATCCTGAGAGGCCCTTAAGAGTGTGAGCACATCACAATATTTGCCTGACATTTGTTGTAAATGAATGCATTCCTTTAAATAACCTCAGGATTTTACCTAACTCTGGCTTTTCTGTCCGCCTCAGCGTTTACCACCTGTCATCTTCATGTAAAATGCATAATAGACATTTTAAATTTTAAATTTCACAAGTTTATCACTTAAAGGCTGTTGGAAGACTGATAAATGTTTATCATTTCCTTTCAGTAAATAATAATAATTAAAAAAATCTGCGAGATCATGGCACAGTAACTGTTGGTACCCTGTTTTAAAGAGGGGAAAACACCATGATTTTGCCCAAAGTTTCAAAAGAATTTGACAGCTGGAATTAGAGTTTGGATGGTGCTCATTCTCCTCATTGTTGAAAACCTGGCCCTCCTTCTGATGTAGTCTATGAAACATACTTACTTGCTATAAAATTTATGCTAGAATTGTCAGCCTTTTAGGTCTGATATTGCATGGCCATTATGCGCCATGTTACGTGTACAACACTAAATTGATTTTTTAAATTTTCACTGCAGTCCTGTAGCAGCAAAGTTTTTCTGTGTCAGTTTTTCTCGCCAACCAACTCAACCAACTACACAATGATTCTCTTACAGCTGAGAGACTTTACTCTTTAGAAAACAGACAAAGAATTATGTGGCACATAGTTCAGTGAACTGGAGAACCCACCAGTATCTTCACCTACGTATTTAAATTACGTTGGTTCTGGTCCTCCAAAATCATTGCACTGTCTTTCTTAGCAGTCTAAGAGTTTTTTGGCATCTTTTCCCCTATACCTGTATGAATTCAGTGTCTTCACAGCACACTGGCTCAGACCAAGGGTGAGTCTAGGTTTTTATCCTGTTTCTGAGTGAGGACAATAGTAGAATTTAAAGAAAAAGGATTTTTGAGGAATATGTATTTTATTATAGTAGCTTCCATCTTCTGGAAGTCAGTAGTTTTGAGAGGCTTCCTGAGCCAGGCAGTGTATCCACTTTCAGGTTTGATAATTTCTAGTAGACTAAATTTTCCCTGAACTTGTGTAAACCCACCTTCTAAAGCCATTTTTATTTTCATCTGAACTAAAAATCAGTGAATCCTACAAATGAATCGTGATAAGTGAAGCAATGCTTCCCACTGCCACTTTGGAGTATATAATCATTCCAATGAGTTAGAACACAAGAAGCCATGAACAGTTGTTCTTTATTTACTAATTTTTTGTGATAAACATTTACCATATTAACTACCAGCCATTTCTTTTTCAAACTCAAGAACCTGAGTCTGTGTAGCCTCTTCTCGTAAGGAAGCCACCCCATGCCTCTCCTCCCCTGGGTTACCGTTCTCTCTACCATTTCTAGTTCTATTGTTTCCTCTTTAATTGGGGTGACCAGAACTGTCTATTCAAAATGTAAGTGTAGCATGAATTTGTGCAGTGCACATTGCTTCCTATCTTAGTTTGGTTTCCTGGCATACCTTGTGTATCACTTCTGTCTTTATAATTTAGTATTTCCTCAGACTATTCGCCTCCCTATCCCCTCAAATTCCTCTCAAAAGCTGGGTGTGCCACTCCTTGCCTTACTTACCTTTGTCTGCACAGTGTGGGAAATCAGTCATAAACCAATTTTGTAAAGCCCTTCCACATTCTGCCCCTGTAACCAATGTGTAATTCGCTGCCCATAGTCAATTACACACTTGTTTATCTGCTGGTTTTCTACTCACAGAGTAACAATGCTTCTCTCTTCTCCTTTCCACACGCACAGGATGACAGCACTAGCCATAGTGACCATCAAGACCCCATTTCATTAGCCGTGGAAATGGCAGCGGTAAACCATACCATCTTGGCATTGGCCCGGCAAGGAGCCAACGAGATCAAGACAGAAGCTCTAGACGACGACTGATACAAAGAAAGGGGAGGGTCAAAGCAAGAAGTAACTTAGTTTTAGACGTAGCACCTTAGCAGACTTTCCTCAGTCCTTAATATGTGTTCTTACAGTATAACTTTGCAGTTTCTTGTACGTCAGTTAGCTGTTAGGGTCTTGTTCTGTGAAGATGGCATGGTGCCCTCAGCCTTTGCATATACTCTCTCAGTATTAATTCCCAGTAAATAATCAATCAACCAACCAACCTCCCTCTCCCAGCCCCAGTGGCTAGAAAAATCTTGCTGCTCTGTCTTAGCATTCAAAGTGCTTCCAGGTATTTTAGACAGCCCTCAATTACAAGTCTTAGGCTACACTTAAAACCTTGGATAACCTTAGAGATCGTGTTAAAAAAATAGTCTGTATGCTTTTCCTTCTCTGAGACTGAAAGGATGCAAGCTGAGGTAGTGGCACAGGGTCGATGGACACCAGATCGGGAGTATCAACAGAGAGTAAAAAGAACACTAGAAACCCCACTTCAGCATGGGAATAAATGATTTCCAGCTGCAATAAGCTGTGCCTCACTGGTCATACAGTGACTTGATATACTTTTGGGTGCTGTGCTGAGAATGTCCATTGGAAATACATTCACATATTTTGGTTGATGTTCACATATTCAACACAGACATCCTCTACTCTCACAAGCTGCGTGGCTTAGTGGATAAGTACTGCCTTCTGCCTCTGGGACCGTGATTGAAGCCCATCCTGGGATCATATGAAAAATGAGCTGAATGTCTAATGGACAACAGTCCACTTCTCAAAACCACTATTCATTATTTGGCATGGCTAGCAGTGCCTGCTCAGAAGAGGTCTAGACTTTATTGATCTGTCATTAACAATTTCACCTATTATTCTTCCTCTCACTTTTTCTGTCCCCATCCCTACTCCCCTCTCCACTTTGCTGCTTTCAAAAGCAATGTTTTCTAGGAAGGTTATTAAGGTCATAAAATGGATGAGTGGATTTTTACACATCTGTGTAACTAATGCTGATGTCCTGACTAGCCTGAAAGGTTCTTGGAGAACTTTTGCATCTGACCTTTGCTAGGTAACCATCATAGCATAAATATTCTCCTAAATACAAACTTTTTTGGTTTGTTTAAAGGCAGGAGGATCTCTTACCTGAGAAATGGGGTGTGAATGTTTTGTGTTCTCTTTACTCTGTCCTTGTTAAGATGTGAGAAAGCTATACTGCTACGAGCAATTTAATTAATAATTGGAAGCCATACTGATAATGGATGTGGTAATATTTGTAAAGCAAACCTACTTTAAGTAGCAGAAACTAATGGAATTGTTTTCCTTGATCATATGTAGCACTTTTGTTACTTTTTTCTTAAAGATATTTATATTTGATAAGTCTTTTTTTTATCATTTGAGAATTCAAAATACCAAACAGCAAACTTGCATTACAGAGTCACCCTGCGATCACCTTGTCATCTAGTATCTAAATGATGAACTGTGTGTGCATCTAAGAAAATTACATCTGCTAGCATTGTGTGGAAATGATCTCCTGGCATCCTGATAAAATGATATGCTGCTGCCGGTAAGAGGAAACATTTCGATGGAAACAGCATGGGAAGTGTTAGAGATGGGCAGGACTGTGTTGCATTAAAAATAAAAATTAAAAACCTATGTAAATTTTTGTATGTAGATATATAAAAATTTGCATAGTGTTTCCTCAACATTCCATTTTTATCTTCCCAGTTTATGTGGGAATAGCTTAAAAAAAGAAAAACAGCTCAGTCTGAAGGATGGGTTTCCCTTTTCTCCCTTCCCCTTTTCAGGTGGGGGGAACGAAGGGAAGTTGCTGTTACTTGTCTTGTTCTCATCCATTGCTCTTGCTTAACTATCAGATAGTATTGTGAACTCTGAAAACGTGGCTCCTCAGCAAGTTTTTAGCCAGCTTACACCCTTCAAGGCATAGGCCAACTAGATCATCTTTACATCTGTGAATCTCATGAAAATTGCTTAGGTAAGTGTGGAGGAGATTTTGTGCTTTCAGGGGGCACAGAGTTGGCATCTCTTTGCTCTGTAACTTTGAAGATATATAGGTAGGGCTTGGCCTCGTCTTCACTTATGGATTTCATTGGAAAATTTATGTGCTTTCCTTAGATATAGATCACTGAAGCAGAATGAAGCCATCTTTTTTTTTTTTTTTTTTTCTGTTTTATTGCATTTCTTGAGTAGGCAAATTTGTAAGTAGCATCAGGGCAGACTCAGGAAAGAAAGGAACTGGATCAGCGACCATTGCACCACTGAAGTTTTTTTCTTAATGTGTCTATGAATGTCTGGTACTAAAGAGTGAAAGAACAGGGAGAGCTTTTATTTCTATTTTTGCACAGCAGAATGATCAAGCAAACTGTAGCCTTAGTGGAATTTTACCTACTTACTCATTCCACAGTCACACACCAAGCTGACAAGCAACATCCACGATTTATAGTGAGGAGATTTTAATAATCGATGACCTCTTTACGCTGGGCTTGCCACCACCATTTGTTCTGGCTGTTTCATTTTAAAAAGAACAGATTTAAACTGTTGGACAGCTGTAATTTTAAAAGAAATATTGCTTACTATACCATCTTAAAAAAAATGTCATTGTTTCAAGCATTGCCTTTTTAAAGCAATAGGGAAGAATATAAATAGTACTAGAACTTCTGTATCCTGATTATGGGTTCATGTGATGCAGGATCAAAGTGACACCATTAAAACTGCATGTCTGTACCACCTAATGTAGAATAATCTCGTCTTAATTCTGTTTGTCCCTGTCAGGTAGCTGCTGGTCTCATCATGCATCAATATCCTATCAGAAGGTTAAACAGTTAAACCCCTTCTGAATGACTGGAGGTTGGCATATCCTCCCTGTCTGTAGCTTCCAGGTAAATACCAGTTTTCTGCTTTCCCACAGCATCTTCTGACCAGAGAAAATAACAAATGGCTTAACTGGGAAATCAGACACTTAGTTCCATGTGTCAGTGTCTGGGTTGGCCCTGTCTGTTTTGGCTTTTCTTCAACCTTCGAGAGGTACAAGGAAGGTGTAAGACTTCAGCCATTACCAGGGTGCTTATGGCAGTTTGCTTCCTTGATTCTGAACAATTTGCAGTTGACTAGTGGCTTGTTGGTTTGTTATGAATTAGCTTGAACAGAACAGACACTGGTGTGGTGATATCAGGAGAAGTGTACATGATCTGGAGTGATTGAATTGTTGGAGAGCGTGTCCTGGAATTTAGTCTTTGTTCTAGGGTTTTTTCCACAACATGGGACTCTTTTTTTTCCATCTTTGGATTTTCTTGAAAATTAAGTCTCATTATTGTAGCTTTGCAATTCAGTTGGAATTCATTGTAGCCAATCTGGAATTACTGCAATTTGTTCTCATGTCAGTTCCCTTGAAGTGGATCTGGTGGCAGACTAGATTTACCCAATTGTTCTGTGAATAGAGAAGAAATTATTTAAGATGCTTCTCTTCTGTGACAGGCACAGATTGCTTATAGTTTTGTAGAATAAGTTCTGGCTGTTATTTTGTCACTCATAAAGTCCTCATACTTGAGTTATTGTCTCTTACCGTCTTCTTAAAACAACAGTTTCTACCTCCACTTCTTTTTTAGGTTGTTTTGGGGGTTTTTAGGGTTTTTTTAGTTTGGGGGTTTTTTTTGTTCATTTTTGTTTTCCTAAGGGTATGAGATCCCAGACATTTGCAAAAGCATTATCAGTTGGTAAAAATACGTTGACGTAGGGATGAGGAGGCATGTTACCGTTGATGCCCTTATGTTACAGAGACATTTTCTAAATACTCTATAAACATACATGGTGTTCCAGCATAATCCTATTACTCCCATGTTGTATCTGAGCAAGTTGGTTGCAAGTCAGCAGTGCACCTTTGCAGGTCACTGAGAAGAGCCTTCAGCAAGTCAAGGAAAGTCCCCTCTGTTCATCACTTGTGTGACCACATCTGGAGTACTGTGTGCAGTGTTGGGCAGGAGTGAGTCCACCACAGGGTTCCTGAGGTGAGAGGGTCAGAGCACATGTCATGTGGTGAGAGACTGCAAGAGCTGGGGTTTTCGGGCTGACTCTGGAAGCATCCTCTGTTTTGTTCTTCATCTGTCTTAATGGGTGGGTTTCAAGAAGACATAGCCAGGACCTTCTCAGAGGTGCATAGCAAAAAGGTGTGCGAGAGTGAGTTAAAGTTGCATTAGAGAAAATCCCGAGTGAACGTGAAGAGAAATATTTTCATGCTTAAAGTGGGAGAGAGTGGCCCAGGAATGCAGTGGATATGCCAGCCTTGAAGATACTCAAAACTCAACAGGGCAAGATTGGATTAGAGACCTCTAGAGGTCTTTTCTGGCCTCAATTACTATGGTTCAGTACAGACCTGCTCAGGTTGAGGTGTTTCCTAGTTCTGAGCTGTAAGTGTTGACTTGTTTAAAGAAATTCTCTGAATTTGTTGTTGTTTTTCGTTTTGGTGTTTGATTTTTTGTTTGTTTGGGTTTTTTTTTCTTCTTTGGTTGTTTTTTTTTCTCTTTTGCTATTCATAAGAAGTTCTCTTTTCTTACTTTTATAATAGAGGGGAGCTTTATTTGCAGGGTCTGGCTCCAGGCTCCAATCAAGCCATAAGAAATAAATTTCATTAATTATTTCCTCTGTTTACACAGTTCTTCAGGGATATTTGAATTATTCTGTTTGTTTCATTGTGTAATGTCAGACTGGTAAGTTCTCCATGTTTTAGTAACATTTGTGCTGTAGATCAGATTTTGCCTTCATTTGTGGGAATTTATTGTTGTCTTGCTGCTGTGAGTGCAGGTGAAAAATTTCACATAGCTGAACTTGTTAGAGGGAAAATTGTAGTTAACTTAAGCCCATTGGTGACTGTGATAAGCTAGAAGGTTTTGGTTCAGTAAATCATGAATTGGTGATTATTAGAAGCTGAAAGGGTCTGACTGGGAAAGAGTCACATCCTCACTTAGATCCTCCTTTTCATAGCTTAAGTGTTTGCTGTTGGCCACCGCTTGGAAAAAACCACGCTTAACTTTAGGTCTGATTTGGATGTAATTTTGAAGAGCAATAGTAAGGGTGTTGGCCAATAAGGACTGAGATGGGGTCAGTTAGACTCCCAAGTGTTAATTTCTGCCTTCAAGGTGCCTAAGAACATGAAGATAATTTCACCAGAATTTTTATTTCCCTTAGATGGTATAAAAATTTTCCTTCACAATGAGGTGCTGCTTGCAAAGAAGTAAAATGAAAGCATTGTGCTGGCCTTCCACCAGAGCAGTTGAGTCACCAAGACATGTGGTAGTTGTCACGGGGTTTCATAAGGAAACAGGTTTTATTTTTTGTGTAGATAAAACCAGCAAAATTGGTATGAGTTTTGAAAACTCAAAATTGCTGCTCCTAAAGCACTTAATGCAGGATGTTTTTTCCGATGTGTAATCTTAACTCGAATGCAAAGCTGGATTCACACCTCTCTCTGCAGATTACTAAGATTCAGTGTGACATTTTGCCCATAGTATGAGACTTGTGGATGTTTAGTGTAAGATACCCCACCCCACCCCCTGCCTTTATCCCTGGAATTCTGCTCATTTTAGATAATAATTTTCTCATCAGAAGGTTTATATTCCTCCTTCCACCCCAGTTACATCATTGTGTAGCCCTCACCCCCCAGTGTTCATCAGTTTCTTTCAAGTTCATTGGATAATTACCAGCAAATTCTAGGGGTTGTTTTTGTCAAAATAATCTTTGCTCTTATTTTAGACAAGGCTTCCCACCCAAGAAGATCTTGCACTCTTTGAAGTTATTTAAATTGATAATACTATTTTGATCAAAGTCTTAAGCTTGTAGGCAATAATCTTGAGTTTGGTGTAGCTTTTATCATTTGGCAGGAAACTTTGTTGGCAGGATTGGTCTTGAAATCTGTGTTATGTATCAGTGACCTAATGTGTTCATTAGACAGCTGGAGATTTTGTGCATGTGTTAGTAGCAGTAGTCAGGGTTGTATTGTGTTCCTGGCTAATTTAATGGAGTTTTGTGGAGTCAGGCATTTTCACTGTGATTTCTTGGAAGGGAAAGTTGATGGCCGGACCAAAAAGTACCTTGCAGTTCCCACGGAGAGTTGCAGAGACATTTCAAAATAAAACATCCCCCCTTGGGCTTTTTTGCAGCTGGGATATTTACTCAGGATATTAAATGAGTTATTGGCCAGGAGGCATTTGGCAAGCTGAAAAGTATAGCCCCGAAACCTTCATTTTAGCGTCTATTATTCTTGTCTAATTTATGGGGTTTAAACTGTCCAACTAATGAAAAAAAGAGGCATTCTAGAGATGGCAGCTATAAATTCAAATTTAAAATACACAAAAACTTACTTTTCTCCTTTGTGAGAAATGTGTTTTAACTAGGAAAGTGGACTTGGTTATTTTGAGGCCTGTCAGTAAGATGACAGCATTTTGATGTTGTTTTTTGTCCAACAAATATAAATAAAATCAAACAAGTGACAGTGATCTCAGTGGCACCAGTGAAACAGAGATGTGGGGAGAAAAATTCAAGCAATTTCAGAGTTGTTCATCGCTAACCACACCTTAGGTTTTGTCACTTAAAAATAGTCTAGAATTGTTTGTTCATGCCTGTTTTCACATAGGCATTCGTTGAACATGGGCAATGCTGCAGCTAAGATGGTGCCAGCACAATTACAATAATCAGTACAAACTACTCTCTGTTTTTGCTAAGGTTGTTCCTTATGAAAACCCATATCATACTTTAACTTGAGCTTGCTGGAAGAGGTAAGCAAATATATTTTGCTCTTTAAAAATTATAAGATATGCTCTGTGATGTCTGCAATGTGCTTGTATCTAGGCGATAATATTGATAGCTTATGTCATGGAGATAGAACAGGGTTTGCCATTTTAAGTGCAGAGAAAAAAAAAACCACAAAACATATTTTAAATGCCCCTTTCAATCAGGCTGATCAAGAAAATGAACTAATTTGTTCGATTGCTGCAGTGTTGTGCTCTTCCTCATTCTTTCCAGTAAGCTTTGGAGTGCTCTGGCCAACAGCTTAAGCGGGAGTGAACTAAACCCATTGAACTGGAGTGAACTGTGTAATGGGCCTTTGATGTTTCTGTATGTACAGTGCATCTCTCACTCAGATGGCTTGGCAGAAGGCTCTCTATGCCATTTATTCCCTCACTTCTCTCCGCTGTTAAATGGAAGCGGGTGTATTCTGCTGATCAAAACATCCAGCACACTTCTGCTAAATCCTTTCAAACTGCAGCCAGGGTAATTGGGATGGGTAGGATAAATGCGTAAGAGTATGGCAGTAAAAGTGATGGCAGTTCTTTTGAATGACTGGGTGTCCTCCTGACGTGTAATTAGCTGCTTTAGAAAGATGTGGATTGGCATGGTCATAATTAAAAGGATTTCTGTCTTTTCTGTGATTGAAAACAGAAGATCTTCCGCCCTCTAATTCTCTTAAATACCAGTGTTATTAGTGACACTTGGAACACAGCTACTTCGTAAACTTAAATAATGACCTGTTCCTAATGGTAACTTACAGCAGCAAGGACTGAAACAGAGTTTAGTTTTCTATGCAAAGCTGCTGCTTTTCCTTTTATGGGTTCCCCTCCCCTCATGTATGTATAATTCTCAGTGGGTTTTAGAAACTAAAAGGACATTTAGTTATGTGTGACAGCATGATTACAGATTACCCAGGGCTCTGGTTTAGCTGCTCTTAATTTGTTTTAGAGTTGTAGTGTTGGGGATGATTAGCCATGGTCCAGGAGTTTACTGAATTACTACTCATCCTGTGTTTTCACCCTGCCTGCAGGTAGAAGGTACCAATTGCACTGTTGTCCTTGGTTCCTGAAGCAAGGAATCCTGAAGGTAGCTCTTCTGTGTCCCTCCAGGTTCTCCTTCATAGTGTCTCAGTTCGGAAGCGTTACCAGCCACTGTTGCCAAGTATATAACCATATTGTCCTCAAGCTGTCTGCTGTCTCCTTTTGGTGTCATGATACAAGCTAACTCACCTTTGTTTAAGCAATCTCAAACTAGCCTGCAGCTGGATAGTTGGCTGGACGGCATGGTTGTCCCTCTCTGCAGGAGAAGAGACATGGTGGTGACTTAAAATAACATCATAACCTTTTTCTGATAGGTTGCTGGATTCATAGCATGTTATGTGCCTTTTTATTCTGTGTTTTTGCGAGAAACATTATCTGTTGACCAGTCTTGAGCACTGCAGAGCCTGTGCTCCATTTTTGTCCTCAATTTTCTTGACCGTATTTTTCCATAATGCTGTTCTCCTGCTGTAGTTAAGTGTCAGACAGGTTTCCGGAGTATTTTGGTATGCAAAGATGCGTATAGAGACTCCTAGTCAAATTTAGAAAAATTAGCAGGTTCTTGATTCCAACAGATTTGCAAAGTTAGGAACTTCCTTAGGTTCTTACTTAAATCCTCCAGATACTTCTCAGCTTCTTCATACTAAAATACTTGTGTGTAAATCTCATCCAGTGTCATGTGGTTCAGAACAGACCTGTGGGTCATGGGTACTTTAGCTCTTTCAGCACGGTTACCTCTGGTGGTACTACATTCACAGTAGCAACTTATTTTCTAGGATGTGTTTTTAGACATTAGCTTGCTGCTGTTACTACCCCCACCTCAGCTTCCTATCCTCCTCTCCCCAGCCCTTCTCCTTAACTAATTAAAGTCTTCCATGTTATGGCAAGATGGCATATGTAGCTTAAATAACCCACCTCTGTAATTAAGAGGTTGGCTTTAGCCTTCTGAGATGTATTTTACGTCATTAGAGATTTAAAAATACGTTTTACTTATAAAGTTTATCTGTGATATCTCTCAAGGAGGGCAAAGAGATAATGAAAGTAAATTATTAATTAATATTCCTCACCCAATATATTCCATTAAGAATATTAAGCATATATTCCATTCCTCAAAGCACATATGACTTTGGATATTTTTTTTTTTAAAGTCTGCCTGCTGATGAAGTTGCTGCTATCTCTTTTTGACAGGACTGTAATGACAGTACTGAAAATATCCTTCAGGAGCTAACCAGAGCCAGGAACTCAGAATATCAGCTCCAGGTTTTCCTATACTAGAGTGCAAACCATTTCATTTATGCATTTTGGCAAGTGAGCAGATCTTTTCAAGTCCAAAATGACATAGATTCACCCTTAATGCATTCAAGCTCTTCCTCTTTTGAAAAGGTTTGATAGAAAGGTTTGAGTTTAGGTGGAGCGATGCTGGATTCAGAATGGTGAAGAAGAAATTCGACGTGTTGGTGGGTGTATTGCACAACACACGTAACTACTACATGAGCAGGGTAAACATATTGGATGCTTTACTGATGAGATAGGCAAGGCAGTTTATGAAATGCTCTGAAATCTCCAACATATGTTTCTTTGTGCCAAAATGTCTTCATGGCTCACCATGTAGCATTATAATGTTCCTTGAGGGGTTGTTACTGGAATTTGAGACATGCTTTGGTTTGTTGAAGAGGTAGTTTCGTATCAGTTTAGCTGAACATTTACATCTTGGCACACAGCTGCTCACTGGGCAGTAACAGTTTAATTCTGCTACTCTTCCTTCCTTTAGAGCTCTCTTAAGACACAGTCCTCTTTCTCCAGGTGCTTTTTTTTTTTTTTTTTTTGCATTTGGAAGGGCAGGATAGTTCATTCATCCCAATGGATGAAGTAGATAGAATAGGGAGTTTGCATCAGGATAGTGGGAGGCCATCTAAAATTCAGGGTCTCCTTGTAGGTGATAGACTGGTCCCTTCTGGCCTTAATTGTAAAACTATAATTCCAAAGAGGTAAACTCTTCTTTTACCTTTATAACCTGTTCATAGTATTTAGTAATTTATAGAGATTTGAGTACTAGATGGGGTTCTCTGCAGTAAGAACTTCTTTGACTTTCCATCAGAGAACATACTGTGCCTTATGTCTCTAAACCACATGGAGTTCCAGTTCTGTATGATAAATACATTTTTACACTTTGTACTTCTGCCATAATGGGAATCAAACAGATGTAGTTTTGATAACAGGTGGTTTCTGTATGCTGCTGTATTATTTAGATTTGCTCCAGCATCTTACCAATTCAGGCTATCTATTCCACTGGCGAGCGATAGGTACTTTCGTATCAGCCAGTGTTGAGCAGCTAAGGTAGCTCTGGAACAGCATTATTCCGTTCAACTGTTATTTTTGCTTCTTACATAAAAGTCAGTAAAAAACCCCTAACCAAAAGCCAAGGTCAGTTTGAATTTCTAACCTTCATTATGTTAGACATTGGGTACATGAATTCCAGTTGCTAAGGGTACCTTGCAGTGATTTTTACCATTACCCAAGAACGTTCAACATGAAAATCATTCGGTATGAATAGAATTTGATCAGTCGTGACTATCCTCTCGCTGCAGCGCCTCGAGCAACTGGGGTTTTTTACAAGTACTTTCATCAATTGCCAAAGTGCTTCAAAAAATATCACAGTCAGCAGAAGTCCTCTTGCTAAACTGATGCTTCCTCTTATTTCCTACACTGAGCCTGTATTTTCCTGACGGAGTTCCAGACGAGTGTTTTGAGCTGTACCTCTCCCAACTGCTCTGAGCCATTCCCTTTCCTCTGAAGTTGATTCTTACTGATACCAAATTTGTACACATTGTTTTCCCAAACTTCAGTTCTTCTCATGGAGGTAATTTCCTTTATCTTTTATCCAAGCTCCTTTGCACCCTGGTAATCCTGTTTTAACTGGTGTGCTGGTGGTTTTCTCACACAGTGCTCTGACCTGATCCCATTGTTCATACGGTCTCCAGATAAGGATATATATTGTTTCCATCCTAATAAAAAGCCATCCAGCATAGGGCTGAAGCTTAGATTTGGTTCAGTCTTAGGAAATCTTCCTAGCTTTCTACTACCTTAAATAACGTGGGGTTTTCCAGCAGGGTTAGGTAGCAGCCCTCATCCCTGTCCTCATACCAGTTTTACTGCTTAGATTAGAAAATCAGGGAAATAGTAACTTTTACATATAATATTTTTTATTATTACGTGGACTATTCTTTTTTTATTGGGAAGACTGGTACTAGGCTGTGCACTTCAGCAGATACTTAGCAATGTTCTAGCAAATTGCTTGCAAAAATAAAGGCCTATCACAGATACAGCAGTGCTTCGGAACAGACAGATTTGATGTTTCTTGCACGTAATTATCATGCTCAGGTTTATCTGTTCTGTTTAGTTCTTTGTACCATTTGTTGTTGCTGCCTCTCCCACTCCTGGTAGGACTCCTTGTTGCTCTCTGTGCCCTTTTACAGTCTTTGATGACTTGTGTAATTTTTATTTTGTTCTTCCCTGCATTCACTTGTTTCTTCTTCTCTTTTTCCTGTTCAGGCACTTTATTACCTTCACACCTTCAAGCAGCTTATTTATGGTTAGATATTTTTGAAATTCCTTTAATACTACGTTAGTCCAACTCAAAAGGCATTCACCTTTCCTTTTGCCTATTAAATGGTGCTGTATCAATTGCTTACTTGAAGTCCAGATCTGTTTTGTCTACAGTGTAATATAAATATGAAAAATTCTGTCTATTTTGACCATTCAAAAAAAAAAAATCAGCTCATAAATTCCCTCAGATTATGGCAGGTTTTTTACTTGCAACCTCTTGTGTGAAATAAGGTAGTTCCGAGGTGTGGGAATATGGTTGATAGAGAGAAACAAGGCAGTAGTGTGTTTTTCTTTCATTTCATTTTGTCTTGCTGGCACTCCGTGTTGGAAGCTGTCTTAGTTGGTGTGGTTGTTTCTCTAGGTTGGTGGGCTGTTGCCTGCTTTTTTAATGTGAGGGTTTGGGACAGGATGCATGGATTTGTATAGCTTTGCTGAAGGACACTTCCCCTTGTCACTTCATTCACCCAAGGTTTGGGATCACTTTTTGCAGCCAGAGTGGCTTTTTACTAGATTTTAAGTTGTTTTAGATTTGAGGATGAAAATTTATAGTGAAAACAGAGTTTGGAGTTTGAGCTTCCCACCTTTTTGTATTATCCACTGAATTTTCTTTTCCATTTTTGGCTTCTGCGTAAGTTTAGGTGTCATCTTGAGACTTGTGCTGAACTGATGCTCAGGACTCGTTTCTAGTTGCTGTGGGGTCAGAGCCGTGTTTGTTCTTTTGAGAGGGATGGGTTTTCCATTTCATTACCCGTTGCAATACAAACTCCAAAGCAGAAACCCCTCTGACTGTTGGCTCTACCCATACTGTTAGGAAGGTCTTTCTGAATCTTGTCAACAGCCCACCCTCCTTCATTTGCTGCCAGAGATGCTCTAGAGGGTTGTGGGCAGCGCATGTAGCACTGGTGCCAACACTCAGCATGCTGCTGCTGGCTTAAACAGGGAGAGCACCATGTCTTGCTGGACCTCAGTTCTCAGATCTGATAGGATAAAGCGATACCATCACTCCACAGGACCACCATAAGACAGGCTTTTACCTTAAAAATAATACAGGAATAAGAAATTTAAATTAGATTTAGTTCAATAGCAGCGCTATCAAAGGGTGACAAATAAAAGTCAGTTGTGTCCATGGGGAGCACTATTTTCTTGACAGATCGCCTTGGCTGTCTCCCTCTTGGTCTTTATGATCTTCCCAAGGCTGATGAAAGCCCAGGAAGTGTGAAATATGTGCAGTACTTTTAAAATTTTTTATTTTATTTTTTTTCTTAGTGTCAATTTAAGAAGTGCCTCAGTGAGTAACAGGACTCCAGAGTGAGCTGGAGGAATAGGATTAGACCTCATTTCCCTCTTAAGTAAAGAGCCCTCCCTACAGTCCCTCCGCACACCCAACTCCAGCCAAGTGGTGGGAGTCTGGAGCCCTGCAGAATCCTGCTGGAAGGAAATCTCTGCTCCTTCCTCATGCTCCCCTCTCGGTTTTCAGTCTGTCGTGGGGATCTTCTTAACAAATCTCATTTCTCAGCCAAACCTTAGCAATCTCTGATTTGGGGTGGATGGTAAAGAGCGGGGAAGCTTGGTTAGAATTCAGTAGGAAACTGCCTCTTGGATTGCAAATGGAAATAGCTTTGTCCATTGAACATGCACCTCTCGATGACTGACTGTCTGAGACTCTGGATAGAAAAAACTAATATGCATATTGATCATCCCTTTTTGGAATCACAGAAGCAGTCTCCTCCTATATTCTTAATTATTTCTAGGTTTATAATAGTGGCACCTGCTAAACATTTTGTCCAAATAATTGTAACTATTGGCAGGTGGTTATAATTTTGTAAACATACATGATAATTTTATGTGGGTTATAAAAGATAAAGATATCAATGCTAGTTTAAAAAATTGCATTAAAGGACAATTTCTTCTGACCACAGTAAAAGGAAATAACACTATTAAGATGTATTAGTACCACTTAAGGATTCAGAAAATGAAAGCAATCCATATGTAGATGTTTTATTTTTCATTAGTAACAAAATGTTGTTTTCACTCTTGACAACTTAATAACATATGAGTTGGGAAAGCCTAGGAAATTACTATTGGCAAGAAAAGCTGTAAGGACATCTCTTTTGCAGAGAAGAGAAAATTAGCTTGTAGGATGTTGATGGGTGTTTATATAAGCAATGATCAAATGTGAATCTATTGCTGGGGTACTAATGAAAATAAAGTAGTTGTGGAGCCTGTAACACAGACGGACCATTGGACTCCGCACCATCGCCCTGCTCTAGAGATGCCTTTTTTAACAATAATTGTCTTTTCCCTAAACCAAGTGCTTGTCAATAGCAGTGGTTGTAATTGAAAAAAAGATTAATGCAGTAGTGAGTGTTGCAAACCTAGAAGTGAGAGAACGGTGGAACAGTATCTGAGGCTCACAAAAAGCAAAGCAAAACCCCGTCAAAGCGCCGGGGAGTCGCGGTTTCCATTTCAGACTTTTGTGTGTCTTAACTTTGTTCCACTGTCACATTGATGGGGAGCCGGGGGGTCATGTCAACCTTGCATCTCCAGAGGGGGCAAGTGCAGTGGTGGTGCTGTGTGCGTTGGGTGGACGGTGGTCGCCTACAGGCACTTCATGTGTCTACCAAATGCATCAGTAACCTAAGGCGAGCTGTGTCCCACCTCTGCCAGTCACTGCAATGCACCGGCAGGTTCTTACGTGTCCCTGCGTGTCCTGTGTTGGCATCTTCCACTCGTGTGTTTGTTTTTCCTGCCATGTGCCCTGATGAAATGGCACCTGTGTCTCATCTGCTGTAGGTGTTCTGCCTACCTCAAGAGGTAAACATGGTATCCTAGAGTTGTATGTTCACAGTCTGTTCTTTTTTACATGAGCACTAGCGCACACACACTCACACACACTGGAATGTATATTCTCCTCCCCCACCTCGTCCCAAAATAACCTCTTGACCTGATCCTTGCTGTAGCCACCACCAACTCCTCTTGCAAATTGGATGCTGCTTTAAATGTGAAAACAAATGTTCAAGAAGCTATAAAACCTGAATGAAAGCTAAAGCTGAATTTATAAAGCCTTGTTGCATATGAGCCAAAAGTGCAAAAAGCTCTATCCTGCCACTCATATAAATATAAATATATATAAATATATTAAAATCAGACTGTTCTACAAAATTGTGTATTTGTATTTTTGTGTACGTACAATTTTCTGCTAAGCAGAAGGAGGATGTAGTATAGGATGATGTGAGAAGAGATTTTGTTTAATCACATTTCTTTGTTACTTATTTTTGTTAACATCCAGATGCCTGTCTTTGTCTTATGTGTATGACACTGTTTGAAAGGTGCAGTATCCCTCTCCCGCCCGTATGTTGAACCTGTTCCACCATGAAAGAGTCAGGTAACGCTACACGCCATCACCATCAAACCCAAGGTCTTGATCTTCACAGGGGCTGCTTGTTCAGCTTGGTAACTGTATAATTCACACTGGCATTTAATGGGTGTGTTGTGTTGTTGCTCCCAGTAGTAATGTCAAATATTCCTCGATGGTTGGTGGCTTTGCACACGGGTGTTCTCCACACCATCTGTGGTCTGTACTGGTCCTTGGCTTCAAATATTGGGGAGTATAGGAGGGCAAGAAATAGGCTAGATTTGGAGGGAGAATTAGCAGATCCTTGGGAAGTTGCTTATGGAAAAGAAAGGCAGCAGGGAGGCAATACTGTGTATGGCAGGGGAGTGAATCTCAGGTAACACCAGCATGGAGGGAGATGGAGGAAGGTGCCACAGGAAGCTCGGGTTCTCCACAGCTCTCTGTATGTTGTTCAAGTGTGGGTTTGCTTCCAGGAGGGTGCAGTGGGAAGGTAACAGGTTGTAACTTCCTCTGTGCCGCTTCAACCACATCATTCTATCTCAGGAGCTGCACATGAGCCACGCTAATCCCTGGTGGCTTTGTGACCACTGGGCCTTTGCTGTAAGAACAGCCATAGCAGCCGTATTGGACAAGGTCCATCTCCTCATGGCCGGATGCCCTTGCAGTAAAGACACTGGTTTTTAAGAAGAATATTCTAAAATCTTCTCCAAATCATTGCTTTTATCTGCAAGGGGCCCATGGGTCTGCTCCCTTGTTTGTTGCAAGGAAGAAAGTAATAGTTTTCATCCCTTGGGTGCCCTTGGGAATCATTACTTACCTGTTACAGAGGGGAGAACTATCCAGGGAAAGGGGAGTCAAAGGAGAACAAGGTAAGACAGGACATGGTGGGAAAAGCAATGCAAAGCTTTGGGCACAAGGGAGGGCAGTTCCCCTCCTTGTCCCACCGCAGGCTTGCTGTAGACCATCAAGGCAAATGGGGTCCTTCTGCATGCATCCATGTGCCCATATCCGAAATGCAGGAGAGAGCCAACACCCCTCACATCTCCCTCAGGCAAGTGCTGCAAAAGGGTGAAGTATTGCCTCTTTCCCCTGTGTCCTTCACTCTCTTCCTTATTTTTCTTATTTTTGATTTGATTTCTGACACTGTTTGGATCCTGGCCCCGGGAGAGCGATACTGCATCTTTTACATGTAGGGCTCATATTTATAACAATGTGTAATGACTGTAGCAAAAGTCCTTGTTTCTATATGTGAATGGACAGAGAAACAAGTGCTCTATTGTATTGATTAAAATAGTTAAAATGAGTCCTGTATCATTGTATCTCCTATTCTGGATTAGTGCCTTTTGGACAGTAGACTGTTCTGTAATTAAAATGTAGTATAACTGCTTTTTTGTACAGTTTTGTTTTAATAAAACTTTTTTTTAATTTGTGTTTATTTTAGTATTGTACCTATTAGAAAATAAAAATGTATAACTCCAGCACGCTGTGTTCTGCTGTTCTCCTTTCTTGCAAAGCTGCCTGGGTGGGAAAGGCCAAGAAGGGCCTCAGGTACATGTAAGACCTAAAAAGTGTCTTGAGCAGTTCCTAAATGTACAAAATACTAACTCCCTTGAGGAAGACTGAAGTCTTTGTGCCTTCCCTTTTTCATAAGGATGGTCACAGAGGGATGAAGGTGCAAACGTGCATCAGAAGCAGTTGCATCCTTTGGCCTTTGAGCCCTGGCCTGGTGTTGAAGACTCTTCCCACTAAAAGGACAGTAGAGATTTGTCTCCTCCTTTGAGCACAGTTGGGTTTGTCACAAGTAAACATCATACAGCAACGTAACAATGAAGGAAGGTGGAGGGTCTCTTGCTCAAGGAGTTGTTGAAAGGCTGGAGGGAGGAGACTTCAGGGCCATTTAGTAATAAACCCCAGAAGATGGTGAAGTAACAAGCACTAGCTTAAGTTTGAGAAGCCAAAGGCAGGAGGATGGTTTGGCTGCCTATTGCTCCTGGCCTGGTTGTGCTGAGCATCTGGGAGGGGCTTCAGCCAGGGGGTGGGATGTGTTGTGGAACACAACACTGGAAGAAGGAATTCCTGCAGCCAGCGTGTACGGGTCAGTCAGGGAGCAGGAACTCATTATGTCACGTGAATTGATTTATTGAAATGTCGAGAAGGATTTTGGGGGTTGCTCAGACAAGGGGTGGACAATGAACAGTGTCCCTTAGTGGTGGAAGCGTCTTTCAAACTTGACCTTGTGCCTCTCTGAGTCTTCACAGGGGTGGGAAAAAAGCGTACACACACACACACCCCCCGTCATCATCTGCCATGTAGCTGAGGTGGGGTTTCTCCTGAAGGGAGTAAGCTGGGGACACAGGAACCAAACCTCCAGGGAACGTGGGGTCATCACCGCCCGCCTGGGCCCTGTGCCTCCTCCTGCCCCCTCCCCCCCTCCCAGTGTGACTGGGTGCACATGGGGAGCCTTTTCCCAAGGAGAGCCAGCCCGTTCACTGCCCTGGGTGAAGGATAAAGGATGAAGCCCTCACTCTGCTTCAGAGACGAAAACCGGGGATGCAGAAAAACTCAGATTGCAGATCTTCTATAAAAGAGAAACAAACACACAACAGAGGCCTGTGCTTTGCGAAAAGCTCCGCTTCCAGCCTGTTTTGTGCCTTTTTTCATTTAATCCCTCGGGAATCAGATGATCAAGGGAAATAAATCATCCCAAGTGGGTGTCTGAGGGTGAAAAAAAAATAAAAATCCCTCTTTGGAACCTGCTGAGCTGGTGGCAGAGCAGCTCCTTGCATGGGTCAGGCCAGAACCCCCCCATATCCTTCCCTTGGCCTCCTCCTGTTTTGTCCCTGTAAGGAGGACTCATCCGCCCCTGGAACCCGTCAGCTCTGCTGGCTGCGCCTCTTGCAGCAAAGGCCTTGAAGACAAGTGAGGACAATGAACGCGGTATTAATCCGAAGGCAGGCAGGGAAAAAGGTGTTCTTTGTGGTTTGTTTTTATATTTATTTTCCGGCTCGTTTTGATCGGGGGCCTTTTAAAACCAGCTTTGGCTGAGGAACAGACAGCGGCGCGCGGCTGCGGTGCGGGGAAGGTGTTACAACCACCTTCTGCGAAGAGCGAGGTTTGAACAAAGTACCAGCGCTTCAAACGGCTGCTGCGTTTCAGCCAAAGATGGGGGCTTCTTTTTCAGAAGGTAAAACATTAAAGGGAAGTGGCTTTAAAAAGAAAAAAAAAGGCAGCTGTATTTTCGTGCACTGATTGCAAGACAACACCGATAAAAATATCCTTTGCTAGATGACTTTCAGCAGGGTTGTGGCATCAACACAGTGCTGGTTGCTTAAAAAAAAACACCCACAAAACACAAAACAAAATGAAGCAAAACCAGCCAAAAAAACCCAAGGCAAACCCTGACAGTTCCACCATGGAGCCGTGTTTTGGAAATAGATGTTGCCAAAGCGAACGGTGGGACCGAGAGAGGGCGTTTCAAGGGCGTGCTGCTGCCCTGAAGCATGGAGTGAGTGCACTGGGTTGCTCATGGGCTGGGGGTGAAGGGTCCCCAATTGCTTCTGTGCCTGCAGAGTAACATGAGGGTAACGCCGGGGACGGCTGCGATATCCCACTGCCATGGACCAGCGCTGCCACTGGGAGCATGTGGCTCCTCAGAGGATGTTCCTTATTTTTCAGACCAGTCAGTCAGCACCAAGAGCCTCTCCTGGTTCCCACTCACCGTGGACACCTGCGCATAAACACACCCATTTCTCAGCCTTACATCTTACCAGTGCAAAGTGCAAAGAGATGCTGAGCCTGGGGCAACCCCTCTGCTCATCCATTGCTTGTGTCATCTGCACAAATCCAGCAGAACAGGTAACACGGGGCTGTAATCGCATTAAAACACACAATCACATCAAAATCAGCACCAAGTTCAGGATGATCTGTTTTTCCAAAGGAGCCATCCCCGTCCCAGCTCCCTCCCCACTTCCCAGGTCATGATTTCTAAGCTGTTTCCCTACCCCATCCCACCCTCCCTGGCCCCAGGTGCTGGGACACCTGCCCAGTTTCAGGGGCCTGTGGGCAATTGGGCTTTACAGCCCATCAGGGGAATGGGAAGAGCAGAGGAAAGAAAAATCCCTACAGGGACTAAGGGCAGGACCGGCATCAACAGCCCCCCTGTCCGTTCTGAGGTCCAGCAGCTGGAGAGCATGGAGGGAGCATGACCAGACCTCCATCTGCTTTTGTTTGGCATAATGAATATATTTTATTTACTGAGCTCTGGGGGCCCCAGCATCAGAAAGACATGGAGCTGCTGGAACGAGTCCAGAGGAGGCCACAAAGGTGCCCCCGGGGGCTGGAGCACCTCTGCTGTGGAGACAGGCTGAGAGAGCTGGGCTTGTTCAGCCTGGAGAAGAGAAGGCTCCAGGGAGACCTTAGAGCAGCTTCCAGTGCCTAAAGGGGCCAGCAAGAAAGCTGGAGAGGGGCTTCTGACAAGGGCCTGTAGGGACAGGACAAGGGGGAATGGCTTTAAACTGTCAGAGGGGAGACTGAGATGAGATCTCAGGAAGAAGTTCTCCCCTGTGAGGGTGCTGAGGCGCTGGCACAGGTTGCCCAGAGAAGCTGTGGCTGCCCCATCCCTGGCAGTGTTCAAGGCCAGGCTGGATGTGGGGTGGAGCAACCTGGTCTAGTGGAAGGTGTCCCTGCCCATGGCAGGGGGTTGGGACTGGATGAGCTTTAAGGTCCCTTCCAACCCAAACCGTTCTGTGATTCTAGGATAGGGGATGTGAGCTCCACAGTCCTACAGACATTGATTCCCCCACACCAGTGGCTGCAAGCAAAGTCCTATTTCCCCAGAACATCAAAGAGAAGGGAGGATGGAGGGAAGGTAAAGTCATGGGTTTCTCATGGATGGGAAGGTCCCTAAATTGGAGACAACCAGACAACAGTCCTGTTTGAAACAGGTCTCAGCACCCTGGGGTGATGCTGCTTCATTGCAGAGCTGCAAGTGCATCTAAACATTTTGGTGGCACCACCTGGATTAACAAAGCACAGACTTAGGGGCTCTAAAGAAGACGTTTATTTAGGTACTGCAGGCTGCATCGCATGTATGATACAATATTACAATCATTTAGTATTGTACAGAAATAATTAAAAACTTTACAGCTCATTACAAAGTATCTTTGGATTTTAGCTCATTTAAAGTACACTGATGGGCACGGAACACCACAGTGTGAATGGCCACTCTCTATATACAGACCCACTACCTTTACAGCAGTCAACTCAACCATGAGCTGGAACAGGCTCTCCCAAGACACAGTGGATGTTAGCGGGGGTGAAAACACAAAACAAGCCCCAGCTTTGGGCACACGGGGCAGAACAGCACCAGCACCATCATGTCTGAGGCAAGGCAGGGACGTGCTGGCGCACACCTGGCCCGGTGCCGCCTGGAGCACGGCTCCTCTGTCAGCTTCAGAATGGGTTTGGCAGAACGTGACGGGAGGGCAGCTCCGGCCTCCTCCTGCCGGACAGAAGCCCCGCTCCTGCTGAGCGGGTGAGGACGATGAAGGGGAAATGTCTTTAACTTCTCCCCATCCCTCTGCATCCGACACTCCTGCCTCTTGCTGGGCCCCCACTCATGTCCCTGCTCCCTCCACTGTGGCACTCAGATGCTGGAGCCAGGATAAGGCTCAGCCAGGCTGTGCCAGGAGGCTCTGCTGCCGGCTGAACAACCTAGTGGAAGGTGTCCCTGCCCATGGCAGGGGGTTGGAATTGGATGAGCTTTAAGGTCCCTTCCAACTCAAACCATTCTATGATTCCATGAACCCAGCTATGCCCAGTGCTCTGGGGCAGATGGCAGCAGCCAAGCCTTCCTTGGGGGTGAAAATCTGATAGTGGTTTAGGAGGAGGATGGAGAGCGCAGAAACCAAAGCAAAGATGATAAAGGAGCTCCAGGAACAAGACACTTGTGACCCCCAGCTCAAGAGTATTCTGTAGCGTGTCCAGTTTGCACCTTCCTTCTCATGCTCTCCCTTTCCTGAAAGCTGGACGGCCTCGAGCTGGTACAAAATCCAGCTCCCCACTGCATCAGCTGCTGACCCAGGGATAAGGCACTGCGAAAACTCATCCTCTTGTGCAAAGATCTGGCAGTACTGCCATAAGGACAATACAAACATCAACACAGAAAAGACTCAACAACAGCTCCATTCCTGTACAAACAGGTCTGTACAACACACAAGCACACTTCGTATGGGTTTTCACAACTGATAGGTAGGAACAAGGCAGGTTTCCTGGTTCATAGGAGAGCAAAGAGGTGTTGAACCTCCTGCCAACACTGGCGGCAGTGGGGAGCTTCCACCTCAACACTGGCAAAACTCTCCTCTTAAGGATTTGGGCAATATTACCACACAGAACTAATTTCTGTTAGCTTTTCTCAACTAAACTACACCACTAAACAGCAAAGAGACAAGGCCCTTGAATGGAAAGATATGATTTTGTACATAGAGATCAAAACACCACAAGAGAGCTGAATGTAACACAGGAAAACATCTTGGCTTGGTTTGAAAAAATCCGAAGTCGTCCCCCTGAAAAGAATCCTCTTGGCTGACTCAGAGTGAATGACACAACACTTCTGCAGAGCTGCAGGCACAGACTCAGACCGTCACCTCTCCTACCACCAACATGATTTTCAACATCCAGAATCCAAGACCTGTCCACGGTTCAAGAACGCAAGCTGACATCACCAAGCAGACACAGGAGAGGAGACACTCACTACAAGTTACAGGTCCTGCATTAAATATTCCTCTTCCCTGTATAAAGTGCATGAGAGTCTTGGAAAACATGCATAGCTATCAACACAGCAGTCCCAATCGCTGGGTGGTTCCAGTTTAAGAACACCTTATGCTGAGCGTAGAGCTTTTCTAATGCTATCAATAATAAAATAGATATGTATTACCTTCATTATGGTTTTAAACTGTTTTCCGGTAAGTTTGCTTAGCTGGTGCAAAGTAACAGATGGCTTTGAGTGGAGGGATGTGCACTCCCTGTGCCAAAATCTTGGAAAGTATCTTGAGAAGAATGCCCAGGAAAGCTGGGGTGGGCAGGAGGGAGTCAGAGAGTCCTCCAAGAACATCCTCATGGCCAAATTTGATTTGTTGGGCTTGTGTCACACTGGGGTGGTTGGGTTAAGGTGGCTTCGCTTGTGGGGCAGGTTCCAGGCTGGAATTTGAGGAGGTTTAGTTTCAACAGTCAAATGAGATGGTAAAAACCAAGAGCTATGAGTAAATTCCTCCCTCCACCAAAGTCAACAAGGCGCTCCCTTAACAGAGCACTTCATCATGCTGATCATCCACTGATGTTTTAAACAAACCAGCCATATCAGGACAAGTTATCCTATAGGAGGCAGCAAGTATGTTCTGTTCAAACCATGTTTCAAACCCCTCTAAATATGCCCAGCACGGTTTTGTGACACAACCAAGGGTGGGTGGAGGAAATCCACCCCGTACCAGTCACCTGCAGCCTCCGAGCACATGCCCCAGATGTGCAAACACTGAAATCCGTCCTTACGTGCTCAGGGCTGTGGTAAAAATACAGCCAGAGGAATTTATAGTGGGCAGCATAAACAGTGAACCATTAACCCAACTGCTTCTGCCTGACCCTTTCACCCCTGTGACTTCAATACCTTTATGTCCCACAGAACTCCAGTCTTCAGAGACAGGGGTGCAAAAAAATAAAAGGCTTCAGAAGGACTTGGAGAGGTTTTCCCTTCATGTCTCCCCAAAAGGGACCACCTACCAAACATCAAGAAGTTTTAAAGACATCCCTAAGTCCAGTAAATGAAATGCTGAGACTAAAAACCACAGCTACCGGTGAGGGGCTGTTTCATGGTAGCTGCTGACTTTCTGCAGCACATCGGAACAAAGTGCAATTAAAAACTGGTAACGATGCGGTTTAGAAACCTCACAAGGCAGTAGAAGAGGCATCACGTTCATTAGCGGGTGGTCTTTCATCAGCAAGGCTGTCATACCCCAAAATGGAACGTTGCTTTGTTGCAGGGGTCATGTCCATAAAACCAGTTACGGTTTTAAACCCCAGGATTTTAGCATCTGAATTCTTTACTACTAAAATTCTCCCATCATCTTGGCTTGAACAGACAGGAGCTTCGTGCAAAGGGAAAGAAGGAAAAAACTGTACACTAAAAATATTTTTAAAAGATGGTCTGTACATTTTATATTAAGATTTCTTTAGGAAAATTTAGGAAACACTGAAACTAGTTACACAGAGCTGAAAGGATACATAAATCCCTGGCAGTACTATGCATGCTGCATTGTAATCCATCCCACTTCTGCTACAGATTAGTTTCTATTTTAATTTTATTCCTTCTGCATAAATAATATTAATTACAGTAAATCAGCATAATTATCTCCTCCGCTAAGCATCCCTACCTCCTCTGATGACAATGAATCTTTCCCTTGGACCTCTGAACCAGATGGCTAAGGCACTTAGATACCCACGTGCAGCACGGGCAGTGACTAGATACCTATTAAAGTTTAATCATTAATTTAGCATCCTAAATACTCCCCACGTAGATAAAACATCTATTGCTCAAGCTGTCCAATCCCCCCGTGATGACTGAACAAGACATAAACAGCTCAGAATAGAAAAGTCTGTGGCCTTTCCTCATTTGTTAGCAAACGAGTGTGTGTATGTTGATATGTGCACATAGATATACAACACACGCACAGCAATATGTCGTTTTTGTGACAGGCAGTTAAAAACTAGCATGGGTTACCAAAAATAAAATCAAGTTTCATAAAAGCCAGCCCAAACCTCCCACTTCCAAGAGGGATGATTCGTTTTGGGGATGACTCCTCAGCCATTCAGCTGGGTTTGCTTTCATGTGCCGCTGGGATGGTTTAGCTGGCGATGGAGGCACCTCCTCTTTGGATGGATGCTCCGTATGGATCTGGTAGAGCTCCTCTGTGCAATGTCAGGTGGTGGATGATTGTAAAGCGCAAACATTTCATATTTTAAAACAATAAATACAAATAAATAGACTGGATTCACCCCATTACAAAGACAGCGATCCTCTGCTTTGCCTAAGAGGTGAAATCCAAGCGGCTCCAAAGGCTGGGTGGAAACATCAAAGCACTTAAGTGTTGATATCTCTGCAAAAATCCTTTTAGCCCACAGGGCAGCACCAACACGAAGAAGGTGCTGCCACTTTGGAGCAAGCGAGAGAGGGGATCCTGTCATGGTGAGAGAGCACATTAAACTCATTAGATGGAAAATTTGTTCAACTCCTCTCTTCCCTGAAGGGATTAAAAATATTACATGGGGTCATGGGCCTTCTCCCATTCCCAACAAACCAGCTAGAAAGATTGTGCCAATTTCCACAGCGGGACAGAGTGACAACCAACGAAAGAGGCACTGGTCCCAGGCCACATAACCAAAGAGCTGGTGGTTTTTTTTAAATAAAGGGGCTTGGGGTTCTTTATTTCCAAGTGAAAATTTATGTTTGCTTCTCTGCCTGTCTGGACTCATGACAACCTTGCCCTTTCACCATGTATTATGTCATATGGACACAGATCTTACAAAACTGTTATTTTGGGGAGGATTTTTTAGAATTGCCAGTCACACCAAGAGAAGCACCAGTGCATGGGTAGCATTCTGTAGCTATTGGAAAGCCATGTCGTAATTTGAACAATTTATGCATCTCTTCCTTCTCTGAAAGGTGGAAGAGAGCAGAGCTTACACCCACCCACCGCCATGAGCTTTCACCGGCTGCCATCAGTCATACCCTGAAGCATCACAGTTTGTAACAGGAAATGAATGACACAGATCCAGCACCATGACAAGGCAAAGAACTAACATGTCAACCACCCAAAGCAGAGGAAAAAACCCTTCATTAGTGTTTGCCACAAACTAGAAGTTCAAGTGATTGGTTTCACTTCCTGAACCACTGAACGCCATGCTCCCATGGCTGCGTTGCATGGTGTTTGCTGCTGTGGGCAGATCTGTCTCAGTTTGCCCAGGATTTCCTGTTCTCTGTGTTTTTCTGGCTCTTCTCCAGGCGCAGTGTGGGTCCTCCTTCTGATTTGGCCAGGGCTGTGAGCGAAGCCAGGTTGGAGGCTGAACCGGAGAA
>NW_009943155.1:0-850 GCF_000696875.1 Nestor notabilis | reverse complement strand
CTGTTCTCAGTGGCGACTCCTCCTTGCAACCTCAACCCGGTGCTTCGCCGTCTTGCTGATCCTGTGGCCTTTTTAACTCTGCCTGGTTTCACAAGCAATCCATAGCCTGGGTTGCATCTGAAATACTGCTTCCCTCCGATTGAGCCATCATTCTTGCCTGTGACAAGAAAAGAAAGAAAGATGATAGACAAAATAGCTCTTATTCTGTGTGCATGGTGTGCTCTCTGTACCTGGGCTGCACCACCTTGACCAACAGGTCAAGGGAGAGGATACTCCCCTCTACTCCACTCTGGTGAGACTCCCTCTGCAGTCCTGCACCCAGATCTGGGCCCCCAGCATAAGAAGGACACAGAACTGTTGGAGGGGTTCCAGAGGAGGCCACAAAGATGCTCTGAGGCAAAGCCATTGCACTCCAAATGGGACACTCCATCTTATTCTTCCTTCCTGCTCACTATTTGGGTGAATGCTTTAATTTCACCAAAACTGTTAAATACTCAGTTCAGCAACAGACGCATTAGCAAGCTATCAGGAAGGAAGAAAAGAAACAAAGACATTTAAAAGAACTTTTGGGTTTCTGAGTTGATAAGAGTCTGAAGTTGAGAAGAGAAACTGTCTCCATGTCATAAAACCTCCACAGAACAGAAAGAATAATTTCTTCACACTGATGCTCATGGAAACAGGTGGGGAAAAAGAAATACCTAGTTACATCAGCAGTGGTAGCTGTTCGACTCTGCCCTGGACAGTGAAGCTGACACCAGGCATGTGCAAAATGCTTAACAGAATTATCACTGTGGATTAGAGTAGCCAGACAGGGAGCGAAGGTGACTTTCCAAAATGGAAATGAATCTCT